>NC_057800.1:116627045-116725228 GCF_018294505.1 Triticum aestivum
CACACACATACCTCTCTAGGCCCCGCCAAATGCATCAACTACACATTCACCCATGTTACATCACGTACCCCATTGATCTAAAAAGCCCTCTCTTCACATTTATTTCTCATACAACATTCCTTTTGAATAAAGTGTGGCCAAAACATTATTTTAGAGTTTCTACATATATACAACATTACAAAGTTATATGGAGGAGTACGAACGCTAATTTGCATTGCATGGTGCCCACAATGATATTTATTCCGCACTGTGAATTTGTATATTTTTATACTATATACAAAGTTAGTCATAATAAAGAGAAACAAAGAGCATCTCTCTCCATCGCATACCCCCCTGTATGCCCCTTTCACGTATGCACACAAAACTATCTCCAGGTCCTCTAAAAGTAAGCCCCCAGAAAATTCATGCATGTTTCATCTTTCTCTCGCGATATATGCAATGATGATCATTGTATTTGAAGCGAAAGCACGATACGTACATTGGACTTCATAATCCACTCATTGTGGTCACCATTTATGTTTAGTGGTTATTATACAGTCACGGGTTCGCCGTACAACTCTGTATTTGCTCATGACATGACTAGTTGACCAGTTAAACGCTCCACGTGGCACCTCTAGTGTTGCATCACATTATCTCACTACCATCGTGCCCACCTGTCGACTTGTATCTACTCTACATCTACACTCTTATAAAATACATAAAATACACTCTTATAAAAAACAGAGTTGGTGATGTTGGTTTGCCTGCCATCCTGCAATATAGGCCGTCCGATTTATATCTGACGGATAGGAAAGAAACTATGGCAATTTTGCAAAAAGGTACCCACACACCTCTCCACATTTGCAAATAAGGCCTTCCCTCGTTCATCCTTTTCTCTCACAAGATAAACAAGTCATACAAATGCATCTTGATGTTAAGTGCAATGCAATGGCATCTTGCTAGTAAGAATGAAAACAAACGACAAAAAAATATTTGGACGATGGTTCGAAGTCATGACCGCGGGCGCAGCGGACAAGGTGGCTATGGGAGTCCTGGATTAGGGGGTCTCCGGACAACCGGACTATCTCCATTGGTCGGACTGTTAGACTATGAAGATACAAGATTGAAGACTTCGTCTCGTGTCCGGATGAGACTCTACTTGGCGTGGAAGGCAAGCTAGGCAATACGGATATGGATATCGCCTCCTTTGTAACCGACCTTGTGTAACCCTAACCCTCTCCGGTGTCTATATAAACCGGAGGGTTTTAGTCCATAGGACAACAACAACAACAACAGACAATCATACCATAGGCTAGCTTCTAGGGTTTAGCCTCTCTGATCTCGTGGTAGATCTACTCTTGTACTACCCATATCATGAATATTAATCAAGCAGGACGTAGGGTTTTACCTCCATCAAGAGGGCCCGAACCTGGGTAAAACATCGTGTTCCCTGCCACCTGTTACCATCCGCCTTAGACGCATAGTTCGGGACCCCCTACCCGATATCCGCCGGTTTTGACACCGACATTGGTGCTTTCATTGAGAGTTCCTCTGTGTCGTCGCCGTTAGGCTTGATGGCTCCTATTATCATCGATAGGGATGCGGTCCAGGGTGAGACTTTTCTCCCCGGACAGATCTTCATGTTCGGCGGCTTTGTACTGCAGGCCAATTTGCTTGGCCATCTGGAGCAGATTGAAAATTACGCCCCTGGCCACCAGGTCAGGTTTGGAAGCTTAAACTACACGGCCGATATCTGCGGAGACTTTATCTTCGACAGATTTGAGCCTCTGCCTTGCGCGTCACGCGGTCATGATGAGTACGATTTAGCTCTACCATCGGACAGTATTAAGATCGCACCGGCAGCCGCTCCGACCCTCAATTCGGAGCCAGTTGCGCCTTCCGCGGACGGGTGGATGGACCCCGCCGCGGAAGCCTTACCCTTAGCGGCGATCGAGCCGAACATCAACCTTACCTTGCATGAGAGTTGTGTTGTTAAACTGCCGGATCCTTCTCCGGCCACGGACTCCGAGCCGCCTGCGCCCGTTCCTATCAAATCCGATTGGGCGCCGATCATGGAGTTTACCTCCGCGGATATTTTTCAGCACTCGCCCTTTGGCGACATACTAAACTCATTAAGGTCTCTCTCCTTGTCAGGAGGATCCTGGCCGAACTATGTCCGACAGGACTGGGATGCAGACGACGAAGAAATTCACGCCCCACCCACCACCCACTTAGTAGCCACTGTCGATGACTTAACCGACATGCTCGACTTCGACTCTGAAGACATCGACGGTATGGATGATGATGCGGGAAACGAAGAGGAACCACTGCCCACAGGGCATTGGACGCCCACTTCACCACATGACGTATACATGGTGAACACACCAAAAGAAAACGACTACGAGGAACGGAAGGACGCAATGAAGGGTTGTCCCCTCGAGAAGCAGTCAAAGCGGCAGCGTAAGCGCCACCCCAAATCCCGCCTCGGTAGAAACAACAATCATACAGACCCAGCATTAGAGCAGGGTGAACCATTGCCGGACCACGGCAACATGGAGAATTAAACCGAACAACCTGATTCTGTCAAAGATAATAGTCCGGATGACATAACACCGGACAGACACCCGAAGCAATGGAATGCCCATCAAAGGCTTGTTGCCACCGCAAGGAGTCTAAAAAGCAGAAGCAAAGGCTTAAGGCTGCGCAAGATACACTCCAAATCAGATGGAGCAAAGTACTCAACACAGCAACGAAGTATGGCGGTAATCGCCCCACCAAGAGCGACCCGAAGCGGAAGTTGCTACCTGAATTAGATGAGGAGCCCTTAGATCCCCTGCAACCAAAAATTGAAACGACCACCTAGCTAGATAGACGACCTCACGGCCAGCATAGAGCGGCAACCAAAGCCGCACATAAGCCAATACACGATCCACGCGAGGGCTCGCATCAAAAGGACGATGCAACCAGATCCATCTATGGACCACACAGGCGCGCTCCAGCATACGATGCAACACAACAAACATTCAAACACTACGGTACACCCAGATACAGGGGTGCCGCACACCCCCTATGTTTCACCGACGAGGTGCTGGACCATGAATTTCCAGAGGGATTCAAACCCGTAAACATAGAGGCATACGACGGAACAACAGACCCTGGGGTCTGGATTGAGGACTATATCCTCCATATCCATATGGCTCGAGGAGATGATCTCCACGCCATTAAGTATTTAATCCTCAAACTCAAAGGGCCAGCTCAGCACTGGCTTAAAAGCCTCCCTGAAAGCTCCATTGGAAGCTGGGAAGAGCTCGAAGACGCTTTTCGAGCAAATTTTCAAGGGACTTATGTACGACCTCCGGACGCGGACGATTTCAGTCATATAAGTCAATAGCCTGGAGAGTCAGCCCGAAAGCTTTGGAACAGGTTTCTTACTAAAAAGAACAAAATAGTCGACTATCCGGACACCGAAGCCTTGGCAGCTTTTAAGCATAGCGTCCGTGACGAATGGCTTGCCACACACCTCGGCCAAGAAAAGCCGAGAACAATGGCAGCATTAACAAGCCTCATGACCCGCTTTTTCGCGGGTGAGGATAGCTGGCTAGCCAGATGCAGCACCAGCGACCCCAGTACATCCGAATTTATTAATGGAAACGGGAAATCACGGTGCAATAACAATAACAAATGCCGGAATAAAGAAGACAGCACAAAGAGCACGACAGTAAACGCCGGATTCAAAAGCTCTCGGCCAAGTCAGCAAAAGCCGCCCTCTAAAGGCGCCAGAGATGAACTGTCCAGCCTAAACAAAATTCTGGACCGAGTATGTCAGATCCATAGCACCCCCGGTAAACCTGCTAATCATACCCACAGAGAATGTTGGGTCTTCAAGCAGTCCGGCAAGCTCAACGCCGTACACAAGGGGGAGGATACACCAAGCGAAGACGAGGATGAGCCTCTCAAGCAAGACACTGGGGAACAAAAGAAATTTCCACTAGAAGTCAAAATAGTAAATGTGTTACACGTGATAAAGGGGAGAAACAAAGCAACACTCCCAGATAAATATGCCCAAGGGCCTATCACCGCGGAGTCCTGCCACTGGTCATTTCAACCGATCACTTTTGACCATCGGGATTACTCAGCAAGTATCCAGTGTGCAGGATGGGCTGCCTTGGTATTAGACCCAATAATTTATGGATACCACTTCACACGAGTCCTGATGGACGGTGGCAGCAGTCTAAACCTGATATATCAGGACACAATCCGCAAAATGAGGATAGACCCAACGAAAATTTGCCACAGCAACACTACCCTTAAAGGAGTAACGCCAGGCCCAGGGGCTCATTGCATGGGCTCCCTACTACTATAGGTTATATTCGGCTTCCCCGATAAAATCCGTAGCAAAAATTTAACATTCCACATTGCTCTAAAGTGGCTATCAAGCACTACTTGGACGCGGAGCTTTTGCTCGTTTAATGCAATACCGCATTACGCTTCCCTTACGCTTAAGATACCCGGTCCACGTGGCATCATTACAGTGAATGGAAATATTAAGCGATCCCTGCGCGCCGAAGAGAGTGCGACTGCCTTGGCAGCCGGACACTAAAAAGGGCCTCACCAGCTAAAGCATTTGATAGGTCGTCAAGACCACGGACATGGTTAGACGAGTCCGGCGCAGCTATATGTAACTCACACAGGTTTGATAAGCCACACCCCTATTACAAATACAAGGGGCTCAAAGCGCGCAGACAAGTGGCAATTTTTACTCATCTTGAATTATACATGGTTTCTTCATATCTACCTTTTGGCCGACAACTTTTCACCTGAGTTTCTCTCTTTTACAGATGACCATCGTGCTACACACGTCCAGGATATGGCACAACGGAGACACAGGCGCAGATGTGCAGCAGGGACCCGCTCCAAGGATTGTTTTTAGATTAAGACCCTGCGTAAACCTTTTTTACTGTCTCTTGTTGATACACATCCCTCGGATTCTCAAATACAATTGAGAAGGATGCTGACGTCTTGGCATGTGGCCACGTCAGAATAAACGCCCGTACCTGGACACAAGGGGCTTCTTGCAAAGGGCACTATTTAGGCCCGGTTTATACCATAAAGACCGAATACCTTATGGAGTGTTCGGCGTCGCGAGTTTGGCCTTATATGCATCAGCTCCGAATCATGTCTTTGGTCAAATGTTGGGTTTGCCCGGCTCCTATGTTTTGGTGCCTTATGTTCCGCTCTATCGGCTAAGGTAGCACTAGGAGAACTACCGCGATTGTGCCCCGGGTCATCCGGACGAGCACCTCAGTAGAGAAAGCCGAAAACTGACTGTCATGATATAGCGTGAGACTCGTCAACCACTCGATGACCTATCGGAATGTTAGAATTCCTCCGCCTTAACGAAGGGCCGTTCCCCGGCCAGGCATGTATGCACCCCGTATTCGGGAGAATGCGGAGCCAACAGGGGATATATAGTAGCCCCACCGTCAAACTCCTATGGCTAAGTGAAAGTGTTAAAGCATTATAGTCTGGTTGCCTCGTTCGTTGCGCTATCACCTCCTTAATAGGACCAAGACGTTGGGTTAAGTGTGAACACGCGTCTTCTGCGAACACCTCTGCATTATATGCGTGGGGGCTGAAGCCGACGACTGCAATCTTTCAGGTTATACACATGTATACATAAACGGCCGCACAGGAGGCATCATATTACTTTCAGGCAAAAGTATAAACACAGCCTTAATAAATTTCATAAAAACATTGTGTTTACAATGGGAATACATGTCACACAAACATAATATTCTTCGAGCACTGGGCCTCTATCAAACGAGCACCCTCGAGAACCTCTCCAACATAGTGCTCGGCAGCCACTCGGCTTACGGCCGAACCCTGCACCGCAACAGTGGTAGCATCCATCTCTGCCCAGTATGCTTTAACACGGGCAAGGGCCATCCGCGAGCCTCCTATGCATGCCGACCTCTTCATCGCATTGATGCGTGGCACCGCACCAAGTAACTGCTGCACTAAGCTGAAATAGATGTTCGGCTTCGGTTTTTCCGGCCACAGCTGATCCACGACAGACCTCATGGCAAGTCCGAACAACCTATTTAGTTTGGCCCATTCGGTTAGCTGATTAGTCAATGGAAGCGGATGCTCTGGAACGTTGAATTGCGACCAGAACAACTTGTCCACTTCACGATCTGTTTGACCTTGGAAGTATTTGGCCGCATCGGCAGCGCTTGCCGCCAAGTCCATATATGCGTCTGCCGAACTCCACAGCCGATCCAGAGGGGCATACTGTGGATCCCCGAACTTTCTCCGTAGCATGAAGGGCTTCCCAGCCGCAATATCCTTGGCTTCATGCAGCTCCTCCTTCTTCACTCTCATAGCAGAGCGGGTGTCTTTGTTCGCCATCGTGGCCTTTTCAAGGTCCGTTGCCTTCGCTCGGTTTTCTTTTTCAAGGAACTGGCAATGGTCGGCAGTGTCTTTTAACTTTACGGCCATCTTGGCCATCTTCTCTTTGCTCTTGCAATGCGCGGCCTTCTCGGCTTTCAACTCTTCGGACGCCTTCAAAGCAGCCGCATTACTAATCCTTGCTTGTTCTTTGGCTCGGGCAAGTTCCGCCCGCAGGGTTTCCACGGTGGCAGCTCCATCTGCAGTCACAACATATTAAAGATACTGGCATCATGCTGCTCTTACTATGTGGCATTCACCAGAAAATAACACTTACCCTGTGCCTCGTCAAGCCTCTTGTTAACAAGCTCGATGTCGGCATCCGCCACATCCAGTTGCCGCTTCAGTTTTGCAAACTCATGAGTCCGGCTAGCCACCGGAGCTCCCACTACCTGCACATTAAAGCGGTATGGTTATTACCTGGGACTACGATCCTCTGTTTGCCGCTGTCCTCGATGATAACCAGAGTCTCAGGGGCTACTATCTACACAGGGCACACCTAAAAATGTGCGGTACCATCACAAATGTACATCATTTTACGTACCTCAAAGCCCGTCAGTAGACTCACAAAGGCATCATGCAACCCGCTTTCAGCGGATGAAATCCTTTCCATCACCGTACCCATCAATGTACGGTGTTCCTCTGAGATGGCTGCTCACTCCAACAGCTCCCTCAGTACGTCCGACCGCATACCAGACGGTGCCGGACTCTTTTGTTTGCTCTATTCAAGAGCCGGACGCTGAGGACTTCTTGTATCTATAGGATTATCTTCTGGCCTCACCGGATCCGGAGAGGCCCTCCGCGACGACACTTCAAGTTTGCCCGCTTCTTGAGCGGGGGAGTCCGGGGGAGGCGTTTCTCTCTCCATCATCTCTGTAAGAAGATCCCCTGAAGACGAGCTCTGCTGAGAAGGGCTATGATCTGAACTGCAAGAGAAACGCTTTGGTTATTTTCCTCAGAGGTAAGGTAGTATATCTCCACTATTAAAGTACTTTCTGATTACTTACAGCTCGTTGGAGGGCTGACCCTCACGCGGACTTTGTGCGGCAAAAGCACCCTCCAATGCAGGACCCTCTAGTGGAGACTTCTTCTCCCGTTTGGAAGCCTCGGTTTCCGGATCTTCAGAGGCAGTCCTCTTCCTTCCCCGAAGCGAGAGAAGGTCGGATTATTCTCCTAGGTTATCCTCCTTCACGGAGGTGCTCATTCCCTCGGTTGGAATTGGTAGCGATGGGGGCCCGCTTTCGACCTCATTATCCCCCCTTTTATCTTCCTTTGAGGGCTCCGGGCAGAGTGCTAGCTCGAGCATCTTTTCCAGTACCGGATTCTCCAAACCCTCAGGAAGGGGGCCAAACACCAAATCATCTTCGCCTTAGTTAGTAAGTCCTGGTCAAAGAGCGACTTCTTAGAATGACGTCATGGTAAATAAAAGACGGTGTGTTCGGCTAAAGGATTACTTACTTGGTCGGCGGTACGGTTGCTGCTCAGGCCCACGTCCTCTGTAGTATCCGGACACTCTATTTGGGGTCCGAAGAATGATTTGTACATCTCCTCATGCGTCAGGCCGAGGAAATTCTGAATAGTACGCGGTCCTTCTGGGTTGAACTCCCACATGCGGAGGGGCCGGCGTTTGCAAGGCTGCACTCGATGAACCAGCATGACTTGTGCCACCATAATCAAGCTGAAATCTCCTTCGAAGAGATCTTGGATGCGGCTTTGCAGTACAGGCACGTCCTTGGCAGGACCCCAACTCAGCCCCCTGCTAATCCATGACATCAGTTGTGCTGGAGGGCCTGAGCGGAAAGCAGGGGCAGCCACCCACTTGGCACTTATGGGAGTTGTGATGTAAAACCACTCCTGTTGCCATAATACGGACACCTCTGGAAAGGAACCTTTGGGCCACGGAGCTCTTGCTATCTTGCTTATTAATGTGCCTCCGCACACTGCATACTGCCCCTCGACCATCTTCGGCTTCACGTCAAAGGTCTTGAGCCACAGGCCGAAGTGAGGGGTAATGCGGAGGAAGGCCTCACACACGACAATGAATGTCGAGATGTGGAGAAAGGAGTCCGGGGCTAAATCGTGGAAATCTAGCCCGTAATAAAACATCAACCCCCTAACGAAGGGATCCAGAGTGAGGCCTAGTCCTCGGAGGAAGTGGGAGATGAACATGATGTCTTCGTTAGGTTCAGGAGTAGGGACGACCTGCCCTCGGGCAGGCAGCCGATGCGAAACCTCGGTGGTCAGGTATCTGGCCTCCCTCAACTTCTTGATGTCTTCTTCCGTAACGGAGGAGCGCATCCATCGGCCTTGAAGGCTAGATCCGGACATGATTGAAGGTCCGGAGCACCTGACCTGGGCTTTGGGTGTTAGAACTCGAGGCGGGGGAAGGATTCGATTGAGCACGGGAGGGAAAAAAGTAAAAGCCTTGTCCCTTTATAAAGAGGGTGAATATCAAGCGTCCTCTCTGTAGCCGTTTGGGACTTGCCTATAATCCAGGAGTCCTAGACACAGTTGGGTTACCCACGCCCGTATTGATGAGAATCCCATAATAAGGGGACACGATCTCTGCTTCAACGAGACGTGTCAAAAAACCGCATCGCGTTATGTGCGGGGCTAGTTAAAGGAAATGGTTCGAGTAATCACCGGGCCACGGCTTAATGTCATGTTGCCAAAACAAGTCAACAAATTAGATTTGCGAAAATATTATTCTCTCTACGGTGGTATATGGAACTTATTTTGCAGGGTCGGACACTATCCTTATATTCAAATTCTTCCGTGGTATATTCGGAGGAGGAACCCGCCTTGCAATGCCGAAGACAATACTGCACGCCGTACTCATCGTCATTAAAGCTTGGTTCAGGGGCTACTATGGTAGTCCTGGATTAGGGGGTCTTCGGACAACCGGACTATCTCCATTGGTCGGACTGTTAGACTATGAAGATACAAGATTGAAGACTTCGTCTCGTGTCTGGATGGGACTCTACTTGGCGTGGAAGGCAAGCTAGGCAATACGGATATGGATATCTCCTCCTTTGTAACCGACCTTGTGTAACCCTAACCCTCTCCGGTGTCTATATAAACCGGAGGGTTTTAGTCCGTAGGACAACAACTACAACAAACAATCGTACCATAGGCTAGCTTCTAGGGTTTAGCCTCTCTGATCTCGTGGTAGATCTACTCTTGTACTACCCATATCATCAATATTAATCAAGCAGGACGTAGGGTTTTACCTCCATCAAGGGGGCCTGAACCTGGGTAAAACATCGTGTTTCCTGCCTCCTGTTACCATCCGCCTTAGACGCATAGTTTGGGACCCCCTACCCAAGATCCATCGGTTTTGACACCGACAGTGGCCTTGTATTGGTATGTTGAGCCGTCTATTTTAACACACATGAGCTGGTGTGGTGATTATACACACACGCACGCATGCACACGAACTGCATCCACGCAACACATGCACCCACGCACGCACGCAACACTCACACGTACACACGCAGCCATGCACGCATGCAACACTCACACGCATGCACACATGCATGCACACACCAGTACACCACACGACCAACACACACTCTCACGCTCAAGTGCTCAACCTACACATGCATGCACACACATCAGGCCCTGACAGACACATACACAACCAGGTGATTCCCATGCACGGGTTGGAGCCTTGTCGCGCCTGCGTAAATTTGTATTTATCTGACCTTTTGCCTATGCGAACTGACAGGTGGGACCCACAAGGAATGTGGTCAATTTAACTAGTCAACATGGCGCCACATAGACTATTTGGCTGGTCAACAGAGTGCAATCCGATGCTGAACTGTGAGCAAGTGACCGTATAATCACCGCAAAACGTATATAGTGACCGTAATCAGCTTATTCTGAAGTTCGGTGACCGTATTACGCTTTTCTCTCTGTACGCCCTCCAAAACTACATTTCTACACGTTCTCGCATGTTACATCTAACAACTATGCAATACAGCACTACTACTACACTCTAACACAATAAATCATATGTGTTTTTAGTTTTACTAGATATCATATTGTTACTTAATTATAATTATTCAGTTTGCATAAATTAAAATTGCCTTTGAAATGTATGGCCAGTATCATCTACCGCGCGAGAAAAATCCCGCTCTTTCCTGTTTAATCGGGTTTGTATCGATGGATCATGCGAAACAGCAAAACTATAGTACTATACAGTACAAGTGACAGTTCATTGGGCCATCGTGTCGTCTACTCCTCCGTCGTAAGAGTGGAGCGCTCGCTTTCATAAATCTTCTAGTCCCTTTCGCCGACATGTGGGACATCAAGCTACCGGGTCCACGTGCCATACTGGAATACAGTGCAGAGAAGCCGGGGTGAAGCACCCCAGTCATGGCGCCGGCATAGTAATGAGCAATGAGGCGTCAAATCAGAAAGCTGCACCTTTCCCGCAGTTAAGTTGGCGGGATGAAGCAACCATCATTTCACTCGTTGTTGAATCCGCTTCTCCCTCATCTTCTTCAACTTAACCACGTGTTGCTTCTGCCGTTGTTCTGCCTCATGTGGGACGCGGATCGGCTTGGTAAAGCACTGACACGTGGGACCGCATGTTAGCAAACCGCGAGGACAATGTCCTCCGAAAATAAGAAGCCTAATCCTAGACTTACAAAGGGCTACATAGCTGCGACGTATACTTTCCATCTAATCTATATATGCCCCCCAGATTTTCAGGTGGGGAAACCTCCCCCGCCATCCACGCAGCAAAATCACCTCCTTTTTACTAATCTTGATTCTATAACTTTTTAGATCAATATAATTGAGATTTGTATAGCTAGCACACAGGAGCAAAACCAAGTGGTACGGTTAAGGGCATCCACAATGTGTAGCCAAATTTGAAAATAGCTTTTGGCATCGTGGGAACCATTGTGGACGGTGTTGCCAAGGCCAAAAAGATGGAACCGAAGCTCCCTGATTGATTGATTGAAGGAATAAAAAATGCAACGTCTCTCCTCTTTCTCCCATGCTTGGACGCATGTAGTACAGTATAGAGCACAGAGTCTACTCCCCTGTCCCTTCTATCACAAATCACAAAGCAGTGAGGCGTGAAATCACAAAAGCACGGACGAAGCAACCATCATTCACTCTTTGCTGACTCTGCTTCTCCATCGTCTTCTTCGAGAAACCATCTCACCGCACTAGTACTCCTAGTAGTACTCCCTCTGGTCCTTTTTTGTCTGTGTCAAAGAAAATATCGTTTTCCCCGCAATGCTCTGCGCATTGGCATTTTTTCGCTGCTCTTTCCAACCGGGTCCTCCATCCCTTTCCACTGCATGCGTGCCTGCAGTAATCCCATCTCTCTTTCCCATGTTCTTCGCATCTTCCCAAGGCAGAGAGAGCTGCTTGCATGCAGAAATAGGAGAGAGAGTGAGAGGCGCATGCGTGCAGAGAGATGGACAGGGGAGAGAGAGAGACGACATGCATGCATGAGGAAGTGAGAAGGTTGGTTTGCATGGCGCTGCATTAATCAAGCGATGAGGAGTGAGATGGTTAGCTCTTTGGTCTTTGGAGAAAAATACATATTAATTGACACGTGAAACGAGGATTTGTATCGATTAAATCCCGCGAAGGAAAACCCCGCCTTTCTTTTTTAACACTAGTACTCCTAGTACGTACGAACTTATCCTGTTTGGGTCTAGGCCTTGCATTGCCAAACTTTGCCACACATTTTTGCCAAGCTTGCCTAAAGTTTTCAAAATGAGAAGGAGGTACACTTGCGCACGGCTGTCGCGGTCGCACCGCACCCTCACACGGTCGCTCCTGCACGCCGCGGTTGCTCCGCACCCTGACACAGTCGCTCCTGCACGCTGCAAACCCAACCAAGGGAACGCACCCTCACTGACACGTGTTGTCGCATGTGAACAAACCAAACTCAGTCATCCTATCACTGACACATAATTTTCGTTTATAGAGTATGTTTATCCAACCGCGTGTTGGGGAGTATCCGTACGGCCCGTGCTGTGGTCTGTTGGGGAAGAAGAAGAGGTGAGGAAGAAGGGAAGAAGGGTTAGGAGACGTAGAGTATTCATCCAACCGCCTGAAATGGTAGACTGACCCAAGTCAGGCGACTTGCGTAACAAATATATGTGTTTACACGGCAAAAGATCCATAAAAACAACAACATAAAGAAAAAACTATCACTGCTCGCGGAAAGAGACGGCCTCGTCGTCTTTGGCTGTCGGCGCGAACCAGCCATCGCTGCCGACGTGTGTCTCCGCACCATGGTTTTCCTCGGCCTCCAGCTACTCGTTCAAGCGGAGCGTGCGGGCGCTCTACAAGGACGAGAGCACAGCCCGGTTCAAGTCGACGACGTCCGGTTCCGCCTGCAGGAGGGCCTCGATGGCAGCGGCATCCGCGCGCTCCGCGTCGAGTCGAGCCTCCGCCGCCCGGTTCAAGTCCAGGACGTCCGGTTCCGCCTGCAGGAGAGCGTCCATGAGAGCGGCATCTGCGCGCTCTGCGTCGAGTCGAGCCTCTACCGCCCGGTTCAAGTCCAAGGCATCTGGTTCCGCCTGCAGGAGGGCCTCGATGGCAGCGGCATCCGCACGCTCCGCCTCAAGTTGAGCCTGCGCCGCCCGGTTCACATCCACGACATCCGGTTCCGCCTGCAGGAGAGCATCGTTGGCAGCGGCATGCACGCGCTTCGCGTCGAGTTGAACCTGTGCCTCCCAGTCCTCCTTTAGTATCGCCATGTTGAACCGCTGGTCCGCCTGCACCATGGGGGACTCGGACGCCGGCACGAAGTCGACGTCCATTGTCTCATAGCCATCGGGGGCCTTCTGCGTCGCGACCTCCGCCATGAACATTGGATCGGCTTCCTCCTCCTTGTAGCTTGGCTCCAGAGAACTCGGGGATTGTCCCGCCGCAAAGTGAGCTTGGGAACGAAGGTCTGTGGCGCCGACCGCCACCGTGATTTCTGCGCGGCGCTCCGGCGTCAGCATCTTGTAGTAAGTGATCTTGCGGCGCACCATGGCTTTCCGGGGAACTAGGGGACGCTTGATGCGGGCTAGGGGATCGAAAGATGGGGGAATGGGCTGGAGATTTGGTGTGGTTTTAGGGCAGTGGCTGGCGTAGGCCAAGCAGCGAAGGTTCTGGTGTGAATAGTGGTTCCGGTGACGACCGGTCAATCGGTTTTGACTGTACATCGCTCTTGTCGTGTCCGCGTTGCAGCCCGGCACGCTGGACCCTCCACGTCGCTCACCGAATGGAACGCGCTTCGTCTTGCGTTTTTGCTCGCTTGTGGGACCGCAGTTGAGAGAAAACCGACGTCCCTCCCCCTCCCCCGCCCGCGTCATTTATTATACCACCACTCCCTTTGTTTTATGCAGAGTAAATAAAAATAGAGGGAGTATACTACGGATGAGGATCCCCTGACGTGGCCGAACTCATTGAGTAACTGACATGCGGGGCCTAGCAAGCATGGGGTCCGCCAGTAAGTGACCAAAAGGGAGGGTAAGGCAGGGATACCTACGTCAAAGGATCCACTTCCACTATACTACTTTGACCAAGGGAGAGTCATTCCAGATTTGGGTGGGAATCGTTGATAGAAATTTGGATTTTCCCTCCTCTACCTTTTTGACAGCCCATCTTTTTGTCTCAGTAGAGTCTTTCAGTGGCATGTTTCGGTCCTCTTCCCCATTACTTAGAAAAAGTGAGCCACCGTGCTACGGACGGGTTGATGAGAGGAATGGAAGTGATTGACACGGGAGCTCCTCTCAGTGTTCCGGTCGGTGGAGCTACTCTCGGACGAATTTTCAATGTTCTTGGGGAGCCTGTTGACAATTTGGTTAGAGTAATAATATATGACATGCAACTTACACAAATGTTAGAGTAATAATATATGACATGCAACTTACACAAAGCATACAGGGTATAATGCATTTTTCGAGGCTAACTTTGACCAAATGTTAGAGTAATAATATATGACATGCAACTTACACAAAGCATACAGTCAAATTCGTATGTGAAAGGAGTTTCCAATGATATAATTTTCACATTATACATCTCATGTACTATTAATCTTGTCAATAGTCAAATTGGAAACCATCTCGAGTACAAATCTAGGAGTACGTATGAATCTAACAATATTGATTGGGTGTTGTTGAATGTTGATACCTTTTTGATCAAAGTAGAGATACTTTGACTACACATAAAACTTATATGTAAACTAGAAAGGATAGGAGGGAGTATATTATACGTTCAAAAATGAAACGTACATTGAATACCCTTTATATATGATTTGCGGATGCTATGATCACCGGTTCAAAATTTTGATTCCACCTTAGGTATCACGTGCCCCCACTCGTTCCCTCTCGATTTCATCTCAGGGTCCGGAGATCTATTGAAAGAGGACTAGGGTGGGTACATACGAATGATACTCGGCGGAATGTTCAAATGAGGCATGCGGGAGGATGGACTCGACTGGAGGGCGACATGATCGACGGAGAAGAGGGTTGGAGAGGAATGAGAAATAAGCAAACGCCACATGATTATACTTGAACGGATCAAATAAACAATAAGTTGTCTCCCTTGGCCTACATAGTGAAAGGCCTAATGCGCAACGCGGAGCACTGGCGCTCGAATATTTCCAGCAAAACAGGGAAACCGACAAGTGGGGCAGACTAGTCCAATGGAGGAGCTGGCCCACGACCTCCTCGCCACCAACAACCGTTCATCTGGGTCGTTGGGGCCAACAATGGGGAGCACCTCCAGCATCGCCTCTGGACACGGCGACCGCGGTGAGCGACACGCTCATATTGTAGCTAGACACGGTCGGTTTCAGTGTGCCGAGGGTGGCGTTAGTGCTGTGGCACGACCAACAGTATGTTTGGTTTGTGCCCAAGGTTGCCCCATCAAAGCGTTGGGTAGCCAAAATTTTGGTTGAGGTATTGGTTGCCCATGATTTGGTCGACATTGGCAAGAAAAATGAACTAGAGTTGGCTAGAGTTCATTGGCATGCCAAAGAAATGGCAACCATCCAAACAAAGACCAATCTTTGGGTCATGACCAAAATTTTGGTTGAGGTATTGGTTGCCCATGATTTGGCCAACATTGGCAAGAAAAATGAACTAGAGTTGGCTAGAGTTCATTGGCATGCCAAAAAATGGCAACCATCCAAACAAAGACCAATCTTTGGGTCATGACCAAAATTTTGGTAAGGTGCACTTTGGCCACAATCCAAACACACCCCAACACCCGGCTCGTCGAGGATGCACGGGGCGCTGCGACATGTCCGCGGAGTGGTGTAGCGCGGCCAACTGCATCCTCTGGACCTAAGACGATGCCGGGTCATCTTGCTTTTTCAATGACATGCGGTGATCGCATGTGAGCAAAGGGCATCTCCAACATTGCCACGACCGCAGCTGACTACCCTTGCCCACCAAATCCCTCGTCCCTCGCATCGTCGTGCAGTGCGTTCCCAGCCGGCGCCAGCTTCCCGCATTCATGTTGTCCCTTCGTATGTCGTTGTTAAGAGGCTCGGTGCCCGAGGAACCAACTCCAGCGACTTAATGACGCACCCGGACGCTTGGCCTCACCGAAATGCGCTACTTAAAGCGGCAATGCCCAGCTAACCTCCACACCATAGCGCATCGTCCTCCTACCTGGCACCACATCCGCCATGACCGCAAGTGAGAATGCACTGCGGGAGAGTTTGTCTTCGGAGATGAAGCTCGAGGTCGCCGCCCTCGCTCAAGTCGCCTCTCGCGACGCAATAGCGGTGTAGCCGGACGTGGACGCGACCGCACAAGCGGTGGCCATGCTGGCGGCCGACGATGGGAGCACCGTCTGCCACGCGTCCTACTTGCCACCGTCCAACGTCCGGCATCGCCGAGGTCGGGGACTCCTCCGAGGATGAGTAGGGCATGGGAGGCGGCAGGGCATGGTGTGCTAACTGGTCGGTCCGTATTCCGTGTTCTACTCTTCCTCGCCGGAGACCGCACCTTCACTTCACGGGTCTTGAACCCCACCCCCGTACATAGAGATTGCAGATGGAGGACGTCGATCACCACCGTAGAATAGGTTTAGGGTCGGGTTTCTTTTATTTTTCTGTCATATAAAAGTTCAAAATGTAATGAAAATATGTCGTGTTTGCATTAATCTTGGCCGGTGTATATGAACTTTCACAATAATATACATATTGTAGGAGTACTAGCAAGATGCCCGTGCGTTGCACAGAAGATCAAGATCTTGTGGGAGAAAAGGATGAACGAGGGAAAGCCTTATCTGCAAATATGGAGAGGAGTGCGGGTAAATTGTCATAGTTTCCTTCCTATCCGTTAGATATGGATCGAACGGCCTATATTGCAGGATGACAGGCACACCATCATCACCAACTCTGCTTTTTATTGAACCGAGACTAATCTAACATGTGAAGTAAAATCAACACATAGGGTCTATACATACACAAATTATCATAGGCACTCCAGTAGTACGTCCACTACACATTCACGCATTTCACATCTTTCTACATCTACGGGAACCTATGAAAGGGTTAACGTAAATTGCCTCTCTCTTCTCCCCTGATTTTCATGGTGGTGGGCCCCTCCCTCCCCCCAATCTACAATCAATAGCTCACATGTTTCACATTACGTTAATTACGTAACTGGGATTACGTAGGTGTGGCATTACTCGTCCTAAAAACCCAACTAAGCCAACCTCCCAGCATATCGCGCGGGAAAAGACCCGACCGCGCCGTTTTAGTCGGGATTACCGGATTACTAGTAGTAGTATCAATGGATCGCGCAAAGCAACAAATTTTTTTTGAGGGGGCGAAGCACCTAGTTTAAAAGGAAAAAGGCAGTATAATCACAGCACTCCTGTCGTGGTCGCATTGCACCCCACACACGTTCGGTCCTGCACATGGCTCACACAAACGGAATGTGCTTCGGCTTGCCTCTTCACTGACACGTGGGACTGCACTTGGAGAAACCGACCATGCGCCAAACTCACCCCTGCCCACCGCGCGAAAATCCTCCCCCCCCACACACACACCCAAAAATTCCCCCCAAATCCGATTCAACCGCCCTTCAGCCAACTAGCAAATAATATTCCCCAAACCCCCCCTCCCCACCTGTCCCCCTCCACTCCATTCGCTCCGCCAAAGCCGCCCTCCCCGCCGCGCCGATACGTCGGTGCCGCGGTTCGGCGATCCTCTCGCTGCCACAGTACGCTCTCGTAGACTGTCGTCCTCTAGCCGCGCCGCCACCTCTGGCTATGCTCTTGTGGAGGCGCACGGCGGTCAGCGCCTCCACCGCTGGCGATGTTCATGTGGAGACACACGGCGGTCAGCTTCTCCCACGGTACGCGCATTCTAGACTGAGGCCCCGTTCATGTCAATGTAGCATTGAATGTTAGCTGATAGACACTGTTAATCTCACTGTTTGCCGAAGTAGTTACTGTCAATATGCTCTGCTTAAGAAGATTCCTTGCCCTGTTCTGCACTCAATCTGCTTAGCTGAGATGGCATGCCAAGGCTGATTAGTTGTTAAAATATCCTGCCATATATTTATTATGACGTAGATTGCCATGGTCTAGTAGCCAATCTGTTAGGTGAAATATCTCTACATCATTTTATACTCGATCTTTGTTGCTGCGATGGCCTTCGATAGTTCGATGGTTGTGTGCTCGGCCTCATTGACTGCTGAAACAGCCTGCCATAATTTGGCACTCAAATCTGTTTGCTGAATTAGCTTTACATATATTTTGTTACTTAGATCTGCTCGTCCAAATATCTTTCCATAGCTTTAGACATCGACCTAGGTATTTTTTTCTGGACTTCATAAAAAAGCGTATATGTTTTCCCAGTAATATCTAGTAGAAGAACTAATTTGTATGTCTAGCAGATGGACAGGACTTGGATAACTTCTGCTCGAAGATTCTCCGCTGCATATGTCGAGGGGGTTGAAAACTTCATGAACTTTATCAGAGCTGAGTATGGTGGTCCGAAATCAGATGTGCTCTGCCCGTGTACTAGTTGTATGAATTCAGTTATAAGACCCCAGTCAACTGTGCAAAACCATCTACACTTGTATGGGATGTCGGTCACATATACTAGGTGGGTTCATCATGGTGAAGCTGTGAACATCAATGTTATTGACTATCTGGAAGCAGTAGATCACCATCTTGATCTTCCTGATGCTCAGGTGGAAGAGGAGGAGGAGGTGGTGGCGGCGGAGCCAGTGAGTTTGACCAACATTGAAACAATGCTACGAAATGCTCGTGCATTCCGTGAACTTTCACCTGCTGAACAAAAACAGTGGGCCCGCATGTTGGAACAATGCAACGTTGTTGTCACCCCAGGAAATAAGTTGTCAGTATTCTCAGCTATGGTCACCTTTCTTCAGGTGAAGACATCTGAGCAGATGACCAACAAATCATTCGATGCGATGTTGGCTGCTTTCCGCAAATCTTTCCCAGATACGTCTGAGCTGCCACACACCTACAGTAAAATGAAGAATTTCCTTCATGCAGTTGGAATTGGATATGATATGATCCATGTTTGTAAGAATAATTGTGTTCTGTTCCAGAAGGATTATGCCAACTTAAGTGAATGCCCGAAATGCAAATCATCAAGATGGAAAGATGGCGATGTTGTGAAGAGGATTCCTCATAATGTTTTGAGACATTTTCCAATTACACCAAGATTGCAGAGGTTGTTTCATGATGCTAAAACAACAGAGGATGTACTATGGCATTCTAGGAACCAGGAGTATAGAGATCATAATGTAATGAGCCATCCATCTCATGCTAGTGAGTGGAAAAGCTTCAATGATAAACACAAAGAGTTTGCTGCTGACCCGAGAAACATTAGACTTGGCTTAGCTTCAGATGGATTTAACCCATTTGGCCACCAGAGCGCCACATATAGCATGTGGCCAGTGCTTGTTATCCCTTACAACATGCCTCCAAATGTCTGCACCAAAGAATCAAACTACATGATGGCCTTGCTCATCCCAAGTCCAAAAAGTCCTGGAAAGGATTTTTATTTGTTCATGGAGCCTCTTGTGGAGGAACTTCAACAGCTATGGAAGGGTGTCCTCACTCGAGACCTATATAGCAGCCCACCAGCTGATTTCTTTCTGCCTGCTGTTATAATTTGGTGCATCAATGATTATCCGGCTTTGGGCACTATGTCAGGGCGAACGACACATGGTTACAATGCATGTGTTCGCTGTGACAGGAATCCGTTGTCATACGCAATACTTAGCAAGATCTGTTACATTGGACACCGTCGTTTCCTTGCCAAGGACAAGCCGCATCCTAGAAAAATACCGAAGACATGTGTTCAATGCAAAGCATGAAAACCGTGATGCGCCAAAGAGGCTCACCGCCGATGAGTTGCAAGTGGAATTAGAGAAGGTCATGCATATTACACCAGGAAACCATCCTGGTAATAGTAGCGGAAAAGGAAGTGTGGCAGGGTAGAAGACAGATTATTGTTTACCCGCAGGTCCACTTTGTGGGACTTGGAGTATTGGAAAGATTTGGATCTGCGGCATAATCTTGATGTGATGCACATCGAGAAAAATATATGTGACCGCATTATCGGCACACTTCTTAATATTGAAGGCAAGACGAAAGATACCTTAAAATCTAGGATTGATTTGACACACCTGGGTATCAGAAAGGATTTGCAGGTGCAAGATGAAGGTAAACCACGGGATATGGCACCAGCTGTGTACGTCTTGGACAAGGTAAAAACAAAAGAATTCCGCGAGGTCCTGTCACATGTGAGATTCCCACATGGATTTGATTCCAACCCTGAAAGGAGAGTTAGTGCAGATGGAAACAAGGTTCAAGGGTTGAAAACTCATGACTGCCACGTCCTACTTCAAAGGGTTTTACCTGTTATCCTTAGAGGATTGGGCCGCCCTGACTTATACAGAGCAGTTGCAGAGTTGGGACAATTCTTCAGGGAACTCTGCAGTAGGAATATCAAGATAGATGCTTTGGAGCGTCTTAGAGACAAGATACCAACTATCCTATGCGACCTTGAGAAGATACATCCTCCAGCCTTCTTTGATGTGATGGTGCATTTTGCTGTTCATCTACCTGATGAGGCACTACTTAGAGGTCCAATACAGTATGGCTGGATGTACCCTATTGAAAGGCGGCTAGGCACTTTCAAGGGCTATGTTAGGAATAGAGCTAGACCTGAGGGTTCCATTGCAGAGGCCTACATTGCTACAGAAGCGTTGACATTCTGCTCAAAATACATTGAAACAGCTGATCAGCTTAGCAAAGAGGTGGGTGAAGACAATCTCGGGCTCAATGTTTTCGATTATTCTGTTCGAGTTACAGGGAAGAGTTGACAAGAGGACAAACCTAAAGATTTGGACAAAATGGTTTGGTATGTGTTGAATAACTGTCCTAAGATACTACCTTATATCAAGTAAGTGCGGTACTGTAGCTTATACATCGTAATCTACTAAACCTGCAGCACATTCTTATATATTTAGATGTTTGACGCGATCACTATGTTGTGCAGCATCTACAAAGAGGAGTTACTGCCGCAAAATCCAAGAAACATTGACAAACTGGTTATGGTAGGATTTGCGAAATGGTTCAAGAACCATGTAAGCTTTTGAAGTGCACTGTCAGTTTTTTTAATATATTGAGTACATAAGATGATCAGCTTGTCTATTTTCTAACCATAGGTTAAGAAGATGCGGGGGGATGGGCAGGCAGTTGATGATGCCCTTTACTCACTAGCAATGGGTCCTGATACTCGAGTAAGACATTATGAGTCTTGCATTGTTGGAGATGTGCGCTACAACACCCTTGCACGAGACGAAGGCAGGAAGACACAAAACAGTGCCATCATGAGCACGAATACGTATGACAAAGAGACAACTAAAATGTATGCTAACATAACAGACATTGTTCAGTTGCAGTATATCTCCAGTGTCGAGGATCATCAGTGTGTGGTTATGTTGTGATGTCGTTGGTATAACCTGTTTTCCAGGATTGCAAAACCCAGAGCTGATGATTATTTCAAATCCATCAATGTCAAGGCAGCGTACCAGACCAACGAGCCTTTTATTTTGGCAAATCAAGCAACACAGATATTTTTCTTGGAAGACACATTTGCACGTAGCGATGACTGGAGAGTATTGCAAAGGTTTGAGCAGAGGAATTCGTTTAATGAAGTTGCACAACAAGATGATGCTTACATTGCTCCTGATGTACAAGATAACACAGATGTTCCTAATATCTTTGAGAACCATCACGTCAATGACGCCGGCGAAAAGATTTCCTGTCGTGCTGTGGATATACAAGAGTTGATCAAGAAGAGGCCAACATTCGAGGACGTTGAGGACGAAGAAGAAGATGACACCGTGGGGAATTACGATTCAGACTGATACACATGGCGAAGATGTTGACACTGCTACTGCGGATGATGATTACATTGCTTTTGTCGTATGTGACTGTCAGAAGACGTTTTTATCTACTATGTGAAATTGTGTTTGCTATGACAACTGAAACCTGATGAACATGTTGTTTAGTATTTTGCTGTGAGAACATCACTTGTTATGTATGCTGATTAGTGTTTAGTGATTGTATGACAAGTAAAACATGATGACATTGTTGTTTAGTTGTACTCATATTTGGTTGTGATACTTGAATTTGATGACATAGTTTGCTGTTGGACTGCAATTTGCTCGACGTCTTCGATTGAGAACAAAGCTAACCCGACAGGGCCTCTGCTATTTATTTATTTATTTATATGAGCAAAAGGGGATACCCCTGATTTCCGTTAATAGAAATCATTAGATGTTCACAACACTATGCCCAGCCTGCTACACAGGTTTCATTCATTACTAGTTTCAGCAAAGCACTCATGTCGTAGCCACTGAATACATCACGAGTGCTACATACACTACAAATAAAGAGACAATCATCCTACAGAGCACATCGATTTTGCCCATTATCTTCACAAGCTCTTTCATCTTCTCATTGCTGTCAAGGCCGTTCAGCAGCTGTTGCTTGGCCATGAGCAGAGGAACTGCATCTTTAACCTTCTGCTCTGCATCTTCCTTTTCTATCGTTCCTTCAGTTACTTGTCCAACACCACAACTTACTAGTATTGGGATTCCTCGGCTAACCAAATAATCAGCGTAGTTGCATTCCCCCACATCAGCAACTTCCCAGAAATACAAATCACACGAATCTTCCCTTTTCTGCACGAATCAAATTGGAAGATCATCAACCAAACTATTAAAAAAATCAGCAACTGAAAGCAGCAGAACAACACTTAAACATATTATTACCCCATGATTTGGGCATTTGTAGAAGACTCGGCCAGGGTTGCGGATTGTGGTTGAGACGCGACGAATGACTCTACGTGATTTGCAGCAGTGGCACCACACCAACGTCAGTGGGTTGCGATGAGCAATCGGCTGCAGTGAGCGTGCCGGCCAGGGTGTGATGAGACCCACATGCGATGGTACGGGTGGCGACTTGGTGCATATCTGGTTGTGGCCTGCTGAAGAGTAGGTGGACGAGCAGCCAGCGGACATGGTTGCTGCGGCCAGAGCTTCTGATGCTAGGCAGAGTAAGTAGAGAAGAGGAGAAGCGAACGTTGGATATGTCAGTTTCATTACTTGCAGAGTAGCATAGATAGTCATAGTCTAGGTTTGGATTCGAACCAGCTACAGGAGCACGTCTTTCTTTTTTCTAAAACTCGGCAACGTCTCTTTACTGGTACGCTAGCTTGTTCTGTACGCCTTCCCAAGTCTTTGATTTTCTTTCTATATATATAAAAGTATGCTACTTGGTGTCCGCTTAGTCAACAAACAATTGTGCCAACCTTGACCGTTGGATTGACATTCAACGTCTGTCACGTTTCTTCAGTCTCTTCTTCCTCGAGCCGCCAAATCCAAACCAGCACCGGCGGGACCGCCTGCTCCCGTCTCCCACGGCTGGCTGTGATCTTCCCCAGCTCCTATTTGTTCCCGTCCGAGGCCTCACCATCGTCCTCTGCCTTGGTTCATTCACCGCGGCGCCGCCTTCCAGTGTTGTCAACATGGTCAACAACCGAGAGGAATAAGGAGATGACTGTACATGGTGAGGATGACAATAGGGACCCAGCAGCGCGCAGTAATTTTGTTTTTTCGGGACAGAGAAGGGTATCAACTGGGTTGTGCGGGACCCGTGGCCCGTCTAGCCCAGACTTTTATTTCATATGTTTAGCACATGACCAGCCCAGTTTGTTTTCTCCCTTTCTGAAAATGGCTAGCCAGCTATTTTCTTTTTTGCAGAATAACCAACGTAGGCCTACTTGCTTTTCTATGCCCTACTAGGCCAGAAATCTTTCAAGACGAGGAGGGATGCATTTTGCCTAGAAAATGGGCTATAAGTAATAAGAAATGGGCTATAAGTAATAATAAATGGGCTGTAAAATGAAAAAATACACCAAACATGCAATTAGTTCCAAATACTGTTTTCTTTTGGATTTTGATATTTTAAATTTCATTGTTTTTGTGCGGGTAAAATTTCATTGAATTTAAATTAAGGTATATTTAGATTTAAAATTAATTTGAATCTGGCTAGAAATTTCGGGTTGTATGCTGTTTGGGATAGATTTGGAGGTTGACTTCTGGGTCTACTAGGTTGACGTGTACTTTGGCTTTGTCAACTTAGTCCACAAACGATTCTAGCAGCAGTGACAGTTGGATGTTAATCCAATAGCCGTGTTGCTTCTTCAATATCTGATCTTCTTGCTCCAGCCACCCAAACCAGCTCCGGTAGGACTGCCTGCTCCCGCCTCCCGTGGCCGGCTGTGCTGCCGCACAGGCCGCACCGCCCCACCCTACTTCATTGCTGGTCAAGCCATTCCTCTACTCACCCACACCTCCTATTATTTTCCGGTGATGGCAGCCGGACCAGTAAACCCTCGTACTCCCCACCGCGTGGGCAACCATTGCCGAGTCTTCCCCAGCTCCGTGTCATTCTCTTCCTAGGCCTCGCCGTCGTCCACCGCCATGGTGCTCTCGGCGCGGCCTGGTCAACGTGGGCAAGGAACGACATCCATCGGCCATGGACTGTACGCGCAAAATAATGATTCCTCCACCTGGTAGCTGTGACCCACCGGAAGGGCCTCTGTATTTTGTGAAAAAAAACGTTCCCCCACTGACATGTCGGACCCACCGGCTATATCTTCGCACGCAAGGAAGTGCCTCCTTATTACGCACAAAAAAATGAATACCCCCTGCTAGCTGGGACCCACCATTGTGGGAGGCTGACTTGCGGGCCTACTAAGTTGACGGGGACGGAGGGCTTTGTCAACTTAGTCAATATGAACGATTCTAGCTCCAGTGACCGTACGATGTCCATCCAATGGTCGTAGTGCTTCTTCAACCTCTGGTCTTCTTGCTCCAGCCGCCCAAAGCAGCGTCGGTCGTGCCGCATGCTCCTGCCTCCCGTGGCCGGCTGTGCTGCCGCGGAGGCCTCACCGCCCCCTACTATTCCCACCACTGGCCAGTCCCTGCGGCGACGGCAGCCTCACACTGCAGCCGAACTAGTGAACCCTCGTACTCCTCTCCGCGCGGGCTTCCACTGTCGCGTCTTCCCTGGCTCCGCGTCGTCCCTTCCTAGGCCTTGCCATCGCCCACCGCTGTGGTGCTCTCCACGCGGCGTGGTCAACGTGGTCAAGGAACGACTTCCATCGGAAGAGTATTGTACATGGAGAGGCTGACAGCTGGGTCCACGGCCACAGCCTAGTTTTTTGTGATTTGCCAAGTAAGTGGCTTTGTCAGGCCTGTTGGGCTGCAAATCTTTCAAGACGAGGAGAGCTTTCATTCGACTGGCCGAGAAAATGGCACATCAGTAATGAGAAATGGGTTGTACATTTTTAAAACACATCAAATCGGCAATTAGTTTCAAATATCTTTTTTTGTTTCGAGATTTAAATTACATTAATTTTTATGCATGGAGAATTTGTTGGATTTTATATTGATATACATTTATTTTTAAAATCAGTTTGAATGTGAGTCGAAATTTCGGGATTAAAAACAGTTCGGACCACACCGAAATATGCAAAATTTCGTATAATTTTTTAACCGTGGCCACAATATGGGCTGTAATGCTAACCAAAAGAATATGGGCTCCAAAAAAACCTTAAGAATTAGCGAATGGGTTGTATGTTGTTTTCCAGAGATTTGAGGCTTTCCTAAAAAAAGGTTGACGCACAAGAAGTGACTATTGGATGTCCATCAAACGGTCGTCGTGCTTCTTCAATCTCTGCTCTTCCTGCTCTAGCCGCTCAAACAAGCGCCGGCGGGAGGGCTACCTGCTCCCTCCTCCCCGTGGTCAGCTGTGCTGCCGCGCAGGCCTCATCGCCCCACCGTACTCCCATCGCTGGCCTAGCCATCCCTGTACTCACCCACACCTGCTGTTATTCTCCGGCGACGGCAGACGAACCAGTAAACCCTCGTACAGTCGTACTCCCCTCCGCGTGGGAAACAACTACCGAGTCTTCCCTGCCTCCGTGTCGTTCCCTTCCTAGGCCTCGCCGTCGTCCACCGCCCTGGTGCACTCGGCGTGGCCTGGTCAACATGGTTAACGACCGACATGCATCTGAAGTGGACTGTACGTGGAGAGGCCGACAGCTGGGTCCACGGCCGCACGCAAGGAAATGCCTAATTATTACGAGCAAAATAATGATTCCTCCACCTGACATCAGGGACCCACCGAATGGGCCTCTGTATTTCGTGAAAAAAACATTACCGCCGCTGACAGCTCGGACCCACCAGCTATATCTTCGCACGCAAGGAAGTGCCTCCTTATTACGCACAAAAAAACGAATACTCCCCCTGTTAGTTGGGACCCAGTATAGTTGCAGGCTGACTTGTGGGCCTACTAAGTTGACGGGGACGGAGGGCTTTGTCAACTTAGTCAATATATGCACGATTCTAGCTCCAGTGACCGTACGATGTCCATCCAACGGCCGTAGTGCTTCTTCAACCTCTGGTCTTCTTGCTCCAGCCGCCCAAACCAGCGCCGGTCGTGCCTCGTGCTCCTGCCTCCCGTGGCCGGCTGCGATGCGGTGGAGGCCTCACCGCCCCCTACTACTCCCACCGCTGGCAAGGCCATCCCTCTACTCACCCACACCCCCTATTATTCTGCGGCGACGGCAGCCTCACACCGCAGCGAACCAGTGAACCCTTGTACTCCTCCACGCGTGGGCATCAACTGCCGTGTCTTCCCCGGCTCCACGTCGTCCCCTTCCTAGGCCTCGCCGTCGTCCACCGCCCCGGTGCTCTCGGTGCGGTGTGGTCAACGTGGTCAAGGAACGGCTTCCATCGGACATGGACTGTACGTGGAGAGGCTGACAGCTGGGTCCACGGCCGCAGCAAGGAAGTGCCTCCTTATTACGTGCAAAATAATTATTCCTCCACCTGACAGTGGGGACCCACCGGACGGGCCACCGTATTTCACGAAAAAATTGTTTCCCCCCTGACTGCTGGGACCCACCAGCTACACCTTCGCACGCAAGGAAGTGTGTCCGGGCAAAAAAACAAAACGATTCGCCCCCCTGACTGTTGGGACCCACCAGGTACATCTTCGCACGCAAGGAAGTGCCTGACAGTCGGGACCCACCTGGCCAAAGCGTACGTAGCGTTGTCATTCTGGTCGCGAACGTGTACGTACATATATACTGGTCAATGTAGAGGCGCGCACATGTCGTAGTAGAGGCGCGCACGTGTCGTAGTAGAGGCGCGCACGTAGCATGTACACGTACGTACATATGGGCAGGGTCTCGAACGCCTACTCGCGCATACGTACGGCCAAGGCTCGTGTACATGGCTGGGTCGGAACGGAGAAACATCATAGTCGTCGTGCTCATGGGGAGGCAACGGAATGTGTCGTGTTCATGGGGAGGCAACGGAATGCGTCGTGTTCATCGGGAGGCAACGGAACACGTGGGAGCCAACCGGTTGGGTCGGAACGGAATGCGTGGTCGTGTTCATCGGGAGGGCTTGGACGGAACAGGCGATGGAAACGAGGCTTGGCATACCGCAGAATGGAGGAAACGGACCTCCTATGGTCGAAACGGGGGTCCTGTTGATCGGGAGGGGTGTGGCGTACAGCAAAACGGACGAAACGGACCTCCTACGGTCGAAACGGGGGTCCTATTCATCGGGAGGGGTGTGGCGTGCCGCAAAACGGACGAAACGGACCTCCTACGGTCAAAATGAGGGTCCTGTTCATCGGGAGGGGTGTGGCGTACCGCAAAACGGGACTCCACGGGATACTGTTCATCTCCACCGTCAACCTCCTCCAGCCTCCACGGGCTCCTGTTCATCCACCCTCCACCGCGTGCTACTCCACCGGCTACTGTTCAACCACCCCTCCGTCGTCTACTGTTCATCTAGCCCTCCACCACACCACGGGGTCCTGTTCATCTAGAGGCAACGCCACCGCTCACTGTTCATCCAAACCCCCCGCATCGCTCACTGTTCATCCCAGAGGCAGCATCGATCGGCTTCAGTTAGCAGCAGTAGCGAAGGAATCGCTCAATCGGGTTCAGTTAACAGCCATCGGTCGATCACTCGGGTTCAGTAACGTGTAGCCTGCAGTGCAATCGCTCGGGTTCAGTTAGAGCCCAACGCCTTGCTTGGGTTCAGTTAGAGCCAACTCCTCGCACACACGCGTGTACGTTTATGAGAGAAACGCGCATCGCTCGGCCCCCGACCTCCCACCGTAACAAGAAACTCCCCGAAATTTTCCTCGCCCTCGCTTCTACCATGGTTTTTTCCATCATGGACGGTCCAAAGAATGTCATGCAGCTGTGTCTCCGGCCCGCCCAGGATGAAAAGCCCATTTTCTGTCATGATTTTTTGTCATTGAAGTAGGAGCCCACCACATCTATGATGATACTGGGTTTTGTCACAATTATCGTCATATAAGTGTCATATGTATGACAGAAAAAAATTTGTTCGGCCCAAAATGTCACGGATGTCTCTTTTTTTGTAGTGACACCAAGAACCACTCGGAGTAGAGAAGATCTAAAGTCACTCAGGATGGCAACGGTCAGGCATTCACTCCCTAGTCTTCATGATCATTTATATGTCTTTATTGTTGACGTTACCAGTAGCGTCCCACCTTAATGTACATTGAACCCCTTGTAACGTGGGCTGGCCGTGGTCCTGGCACACTCTATATAAGCCACCCCCTCCACTGGGACAAGGGTGGGCACCCCCTGTAACTTCATGCATAATCCAGTCGACCAAACCTCCGGGCATCGAGACGTAGGGCTGTTACTTCGTCCTACGTACCCCCTATTCTACTGTCAGGCTTACTCCCACGACATGCACCGGTTCCCAATTATGTCTTGGGTCAATAGTTGGGTTGCCCCGCTCGTGTGCTTACCTTCTTACGTTCCGCATGTTCGGCTAAGAAGGTAAACGGAGAACCA
Source organism: Triticum aestivum (assembly GCF_018294505.1). NCBI lineage: Eukaryota > Viridiplantae > Streptophyta > Magnoliopsida > Poales > Poaceae > Triticum > Triticum aestivum. The sequence goes on from NC_057800.1 coordinate 116,655,931, forward strand.
CTGAGATTGCACTTCCGACTAGCTTGGTCAAGTACGTCAGTGGAGAAAGTCCACAACTGACTGTCATAATAAGGTGAGAACTGATGGGAAATCCGATGACTAGGAATCAAACAAATAATCGTTAGCGATTGTACCGTGTACTATGAAGGATTCATATTTGAACAAATCAACTGAGTAAGGTTCAGCCCTACGGTTCGCCAAACACCTCGCCACACTGGGCGCTGGTCATCAGCCCCCACAGTCAAGTTCCTATGGCTAAGTGATGGTAATAAAGCCGCATAGTCTAATTGCCTTGTTCCCCTCCTACACTGTCGCCTCCGGGCACCGAGACATCGGCTAAGGGTTATAGTGCGGAGGATGGAACACCCTTCGTAGCATCTATCTGGGGGCTGAAGTCGACGATTGGCAACCTTCAAGATGAAAATGGCCATAGAGGAGTTAAAATTAAACCTAAAATACACATAAGTATGATAAACCATACAAAATACCATTAGCTCATAAAGCATAAGGTTTCATCACAAGTTCATACATCCACAATGCAGCTACTCCAGGAATACATCCTTGGAACACTGTGCCTCCACAGCCCGAGCACCATCCATCACGGTGACGAATTACTGCTTGGGGTGCCTGTGCTCCTTTCCAGCTGGCAAACCGGAGGCCCTCTCGACAGGCTTGATCTTCGACCAATGCACCATTGTCCTAGCAAATGCCATCTGAGCTTCCTCGATGCACACCAAACTCTTGACATCATCAATCCGGGCAGACACCTACACAACTTAGCCACTAGACCGAAGTAGCTGCTCGGCACGGACTCAGCAGGCCATAGCCGGACACAGAGGTCATTCTTGGCCGGTTGCTCCATTCGGTGCATCTCCATCACCTGCTTCATTTGATTCATAAGTAGCGGAGGGTGCTTGAGCGCCTGGAATTGCGTCCAGAATGTTCGTAGCTTAGCGTCACCCTCCCGGGTAGCATAATACCTTGTGGCGTTGGCCACACTCTTCGGGAGATCCACAATGCCACCTGTGGAACACCAGATACGGGTGAGAAACTTGAATCTTGGGCCGCCAAATACACTCTACAGTAAGTATTGCTTACCATTGGCAATTTGTGTCACATGCCAGAGCTCCTCCCGGGGGCTCTGTGCCTCCAACCGCGCCTCTTGGATCTCCGTCTTCATGTTCGATAGCGTAGTGGCGTTCTCCCTGTTCTTTTTCTCCAGGTCCCGTTACGTCTCCAATGTATCTATAATTTATGATTGTTCCATGCTGTTATATTATCAATCATAGATGATTTATAATCATTTTATAGTCATTTTATATCATTTTTGGTACTAACCTATTGACAAAGTGCCAAGGGCCAGTTGCTGTTTTCTACATGTTTTTACATCGCATGAAATCAATACCAAACAGAGTCCAAATGCAACAAAACTTCACGGAGATTTTTTATGGACCAGAAGACACCCAATGGGCCAAGGCAGCACCTGGGGGTGCTACGAGGGGAGCACAACCAACCAGGACACGCCAGGAGGCCCAGGCAAGCCCTGGTGGGTTGTGCCCACCATGGGTGCCCCCCGGACTGCCTCTTTGCTCTATAAATACCACAATATTCCAGAAACCCTAGGGGAGTCGACAAAAATCAATTCCAGCAGCCGCAGAGTCCAGAACCACCAGATCCAATCTAGACACCATCATGGAGGGGTTCACCACTTCCATTGGTGCCTCTCCGATGATGCGTGAGTAGTTCTCTGTAAACCTTCAGGTCCATAGTTAGTAGCTAGATGGCTTCCTCTCTCTCATTTGATTCTCAATACAATAGTCTCTTGGAGATCCATATGATGTAACACTTTTTGCGGTGTGTTTGTTGGGATCGGATGAACTTTGAGTTTATGATCAGATCTATCTTTTTATATCCATGAAAGTTATTTGAATTTCTTTGATCTCTTATATGCATGATTGCTTATAGCCTCCTATTTATTCTCCAATATTTGGGTTTTGTTTGGCCAACTTGATATATTTACCTTGCAATGGGAAGAGGTGCTTTGTAGTGGGTTTGATCTTACGGTACTTGATCCCAGTGACAGAATGGAAACCCACACGTATGTATCATTGCTACTAAGGATAAAACGATGGGGTCTATCTCTACATAGATAGATCTTGTCTACATTATGTCATCGTTCTTATTGCATTACTCCATTTCTCCATGAACTTAATACACTAGATGCATGCAGGATAGCGGTCGATGTGTGGAGTAATAATAGTAGATGCAGGCAGGAGTCGGTCTACTAGTCTTGGACGTGATGCCTATGTAATGATCATTGCCTGGATATCTTCATGATTATTTGAAGTTCTATCAATTGCCCAACAGTAATTTGTTTACCCACTGTTTATTATTTTTCTCGAGAGAAGCCACTAGTGAAACCTACGGCCCACGGGTCTCTTCTTCATATTATTTTCCTTTGCTTTTATTTTCTTCTCTATTAAACCAAAAATACAAAAATACCTTGCTGCAGTTTATTCTTATTTATTTTATTTGGCATTTGATCTATCAATCTACTAGAATTTATCTCATGTCAGTTTGCCTATCTTGGGGCGCCGCTACCCGAAGGGATTGACAACCCCTTTTACACATCGGGTTGCGAGTATTTGTTATTTGTGTGCAGGTGATGTTACGTGTTCTTGCTTGGTCCTCCTACTGGTTCGATAACCTTGGTTTCATATCTGAGGGAAATACCTACCGTCGTTGTGCTGCATCATCCCTCCCTCTTTGGGGAAATACCGACGTAGCTTCAAGACGCATCAAAAGGAATTTCTGGCGTCGTTGCCGAGGATGATCTTCAACATATACCAGGTTCCTAATCACAAATCTCATCTCCTCACAATTTACATTATTTGCCATTTGCCTCTCATTTTCCTCTCCCCACTTCACAAAAAAAATCCGTTTTATTCGCCCCTCTTTTTTGTTTGCCGTTTTCTTGCCGGATCTGTTTTTCAGTGCAATCTTGTTGTGTAATCATCATGACTCAAGAGAACACCAAGTTGTGTGATTTCTCGAATACCAACAATAATTATTTTATTGGCACTCTGCTTGCTCCTCCCGTCACTAGTGCAGAGTCTTGTGATATTAATACTGCTTTGCTGAATCTTGTTATGAAAGATCAATTTTCCGATACTCCTAATGAGGATGTTGCGTCCCATCTTAATACCTTTGTGGAATTATGTGATATTCAAAATAAAAAAGATGTGGACAATGATGTTGTTAAGATGAAATTATTTCCGTTTCCGTTGCGTGATTCTGCAAAAATTTGGTTCGCTTCTTTGCCTCGCAATAGTATCAATTCTTGGAATAAGTGCAAAGATGCTTTTATCACTAAGTACTTTCCGCCCGCAAAAATTATTTCCCTTAGAACCCAGACCATGAATTTCAAGCAACTTGAACATGAGCATGTTGCACAATCTTGGGAAAGGATGAAAATGATGCTAAGGAATTGCCCAACTCATGGGTTAAATATTTGGATGATCATACAAAAAATTTATGCGGGATTGAATTTGTTTCTCATAATCTTTTAGATTCCACCACGAGTGGTACTTTTATGGAAATTACTTTGGGTGAAGCCACTAAATTGCTTGATAATATTATGGCAATTTATTCACAATGGCATACCGAAAGAGCTCCTACTGGTAAAAAAGTTAATTCGGTTGAATAAATTTCTTCTTTGAGTAAAAAGTTGATGCTCCTATGAAATTGGTTGCTAGTAAAAGTGCTCCTATTGATTTCAAGGATATGCCTTTGTCTACTATGATTGAGCAAAATAGTGATGCCATAGATGTGAATTTTATCTATCGACATAATTTCAATAACAATGATTATAGAGGGAATTTTAATCCTAGGCCTTTTCCTAGTAATTCCTCTAATAATTATAGTAATTCCTATGGAAATCAATCTTATAATAATAGGAACAATTTTGATCTTGAGAATAATATTAAAGAATTTATCAACACACAAAAAGTTTTCAACACTACCGTAGAAGAAAAGTTGAATAAGATTGATTATTTATCCAGAATTATTGATAGAATTTCTCATGATGTGGAAAATCTCAAGATGAAATTTTTTGTGCCTAAAGTTGAGGAATCAATTAAAGCTCTTTATGTTTCTATGGTTGAAAGTAAGAAAAGAACCACTATGCTTAGAGCTAAAAGAGAATTTTTAGAAAAAGCATTTTCTAGTGATTACTTACGCAAAAGTGATGAAGATCTTAAAATGATTGGCATTCCTTCTATGGATTCCTTGTGTTGTAAAGTTAAGATTGATGAAAAAGGGACTAGAGAAGAGTTAACTTTAGTTAGAAGGTATCCCGCTATTTCGGAGGGTGAAAATCTTGTTGAGAAAATTGATTAAAGTGGGTTTGAAGAGGTCAAAACTTTAACTAGTGATGTGCCCACTCTTTTGGATTACAAGGACTTTAATTATTATAGTTGCTCTTTGATTGATTGTATTTCTTTGTTGCAATCCATGATAAATTCACCCCATGCTTATAAACAAAATAAAGCTTTTACTAAACATATTATTGATGCTATGATGAAAGCTTTAGAAGAAAAGTTGGAATTAGAAGTTTCAATTCCTAGAAATTTGCATGATGAATGGTGGAACCTACTATCAAAGTCAAGATTAAAAATTATGAGTGCTTTTCTTTATGTGACTTGGGTGCTAGTGTTTCTGCAATTCCGAAATCTTTATGTGTTGTGCTTGGTCTTACCGATATTGAAGAATGCTATTTAAATTTGCACTTGGCGGATTCTACTATTAAAAAGCCTATGGGAAGAATTAATGATGTTCTTATTCTTGCAAATAGGACGTATGTGCCCATAAATTTTATTGTTCTTGATATTGATTGCAATTCGTCTTGTCCAATTATTCTTGGCAGACCGTTTTTACGCACTATCGATGTCGTGATTGATATGAAAGAAGGCAATATTAAGTTCCAATTTCCTTTGAGGAAGGGTTTGGAACACTACCCTAGAACAATAATTAGGCCACCATATGAGTCAATCATGAGGGCATCTTATGGATCTCGAAACAAAGATGACAAAACTTAGATCCTTGCTCTATGCCTAGCTAAGGGCGTAAAACTATAGCGCTTGTTGGGAGGCAATCCAATGAATAAAATTTACTTTTACTTGTTTCTTTCTGCTCTTGAGTGTTTGAACAATTATTCTACTGTTATGACTGTGTTTTTGTGTTTTAATTAGTGTTTGTGCCAACTAAAGCCTTTAGGATCTTCTTGGCTGATAGTTGTTTGATCTTGCTGAAAAAACAGAAACTTTTGCGCTCGCGAAAATAATTTTAATTTTTAACTAGAGATAGATAAAATACCAGTTCATTTTTCAGTAGATTAATATACAAATTTCTCAGGTCTTCCTAATTTTTCAAAGTTTTTGGATTTACAGAAGTATTCCTATTATCCAGATTGCTACAGGTTGTTCTGTTTTTGACAGATTATGTTTTCTTTGTGTTGTGTGCTTGTTTTGATGGCTCTATGATTTTATTTGATGAGTTTTTGCCATAGAAAATTTGGAATACAATAGATATAATGCAAGATAAAAATATGAATTGGTTTGATACAGCACTTATAGTAGTGATTTATTTTTCTTTTACTAACGGATCTCATGAAGGTTTTGTTCAGTTTTGTGTGATTGAAGTTTTCAAGTTTTGGGTTATCTTACTATGGATGAAGGAATAAGGAGTAAGAAGAGCCTAAGCTTGGGGATGCCCCAGTATCCCAAGCTATGATCCAAAAATGAGCAAGCAACTAAGCTTGGGGATGGCCCCGAGTGGCATCCCCTCTTTCTTCTAAAGACCATCGGTATTTTACTTGAAGCTATATTTTTATTCGTCAGATACTATGTGTTTTTCTTGGAGCGTATTGTATGGTATGAGTCTTTGCTTGTTTTATTTTGTGTTTCAAGTCTTGATTCCTTGCTGGACACACCAATTTGAGAGAGCCAAAATTATGCCATGACTTGTTAGAATTGCTCTTTATGCTTCACTTAAATTTTTATGAGCTATGGACTTGCTTTAGTGCTTCACTTATATATTTTTGAGCACGGTGTGCTTTAGTATTTTCGAAGAAATTCTCTCTTGCTTCACTTAGATTTATTTGAGAGTTCTTAAAATTTTCAAGAAATTCTCTCTTACTTCACTTAAATTAATTTGTGAGAAATAAATATTATGCTCATGATCTTCACTTATATTTGTTTGAGCTTATCAAAAGCAACACATGAAAATTAGTCCCAAAGTGATAGATATCCAAGAAGGATATAATAAAAACTTTCATGAAGATCATTGGACAAAATAAACTTGATTCTTAGTAATAGTTTTGAGATATGATGATGTCATATGTGAGTCATGTTGATGAGTAACTATGCTTTAGTAAGAATATTGGTGTTAAGGTTTGTGATTCCCTATGCAAGCACAAAAGTCAATAATTATGGAATGAAATTATATCCTACTTGTGGTGCATTATTCGGTGTTAATTATGCTTAATGCATGTTTATGATATTATTCATTTCTTCGTTGGTCACTTCTCAACCTTTTGCTAGCCTTCATTTTGCACTAAGTATGATCACTACTTGTGCATCCAAAAACCTTTAAACCAGTCTAGCCACATGAGTCCACTACATCTACCTATATGTGGTATTCTTTTGGCGTTCTAAGCAAATTTGTATGTGCCATCTCTAATTTTCAAAATAAACTTCTCTTTTGTGTGTTCATATCGCTCGCGGGGCAGTGAGGGGTGGCTAATATTTTCCTTGCTAGATGTGTTATTCTCACGATGAGTGTTTATTCACTTGTCATTGCACGAGAGTAAGGCAAAGGTACCAGGGATGCCCATTCCCGAAATGAAAAATTAATTTACTTTATGTTTTCAAATATTCCTTGGAAAGTTTTGGTATGGGAGGCACCCGTGGATAAGGTTAGCCATGGAAAGTGAAACTATGGTGGAAAAAGGAATAAACTTTATTTTCTGTTTGGGTGGGAAAGTCGTTTTCGTTGGTGGGAAAGGCACACCTCCCAAAATGTTTTTATCTCTAAGTTTTACGCTTTGAGCTCTGGCACCTCTACAAATCCCTACTTCCCTCTACGAAGGGCCTTTCTTTTACTTTATGCAATTTTTATTTTTGAATTTGAGTCTCCATCTTCTCATATAAAAGCACCAACTAGGAGGCAATATGATCTTACTTGAGTATTGGGTGTAGTTAATATGCGAGTGTGTTTCATGAATGGATCAATGATTGAGCATGATGGGCTAGGGATAGCTTATTTTAGCGTTGCTATTTTGAAAGACATGGTTGCTTGTTGATATGCTTGAGTATTTAAGTTATCATGTCAAAACTAGACTATTGTTTTGAACAAAATAAAAGTCCAAATGTCCATGCTATAAAGAAAAGAATATGATAGGACATGTTAGGCAACATTCCACATCAAAAATTCTGTTTTTATCACTTACCTACTCGAGGATGAGTAGGAGTTAAGCTTGGGGATGCTGATACGTTTCCAACGTATCTATAAATTTTGATTGTTCCATGATGTTATATTATCAATCTTGGATGTTTTATAATCATTTTATAGTCATTTTATATCATTTTTTGGTACTAACCTATTGACATAGTGCCAGTTGTTGTTTTTTGCATGTTTTTTTACATCGCAGGAAATCAATACCAAACGGAGTCCAAATGCAACGGAACTTCATGGAGATTTTTTATGGACAAGAAGACACCCAATGGGCCAAGGCGGTGCCTGGGGGTGCTCCGAGGGGAGCACAACCCACCAGGGCACGCCAGGAGGCCCAGGCGCGCCATGGTGGGTTGTGCCCACCTCGGGTGCCCCCAGACCGCCTCTTTGCTCTATAAATACCTCAATATTATAGAAATCCTAGGGGAGTCGACGAAAATCAATTCCAACCACCACAGAGTCCAGAACCACCAGATCCAATCTAGACACCATCATGGAGGGTTTCACGACTTCCATTGGTGCCTCTCTGATGATGCGTGATTAGTTCTTTGTATACCTTTGGGTCCATAGTTAGTAGCTAGATGGCTACCTCTCTCTCGTTTGATTCTCAATACAATGGTCTCTTGGAGATCCATATGATGTAAATCTTTTTGTGGTGTGTTTGTTGGGATCAGTTGAACTTTGAGTTTATGATCAGATCTATCTTTTTTATATCCATGAAATTTATTTGAGTTTCTTTGATCTCTTATATGCATGATTGCTTATAGCCTCGTATTTATTCTCCAATATTTGGGTTTTATTTGGACAACTTGATCTATTTATCTTGCAATGGGAAGAGGTGCTTTGTAGTGGGTTTGATCTTACAGTGCTTGATCCTAGTGACAGAAGGGGAACCGGCATGTATGTATTGTTGCTACTAAGGATAAAACGATGGGGTCGACCTCTACATAGATAGATCTTGTCTACATCATGTCATCATTCTTATTGCATTACTCCATTTCTCCATGAACTTAATACACTAGATGCATGCCGGATAGCGATTGATGTGTGGAGTAATAGTAGTAGATGCAGGCAGGAGTCGGTCTACTAACCTTGGACGTGATGCCTATATAATGATCATTGCGTAGATATCGTCATGATTATTTGTAGTTCTATCAATTTCCCAACATTTACCCGTTGTTTGCTATTTTTCTCGAGAGAAGCCACTAGTGAAACCTATGGCCCTCGGGTCTCTTCTTCATATTATTTGCCTTCGCAATCTACTTATCCTTTGCCCTTACTTTCAGATCTATTAAACCAAAATTACAAAATACCTTGCTGCCATTTATTCTTATTTATTTTATTTGGCGCTCCATCTATCAATCTACTATAATTTATCTCACGTCTGTTTGCCTATGTTGGGGCGCCGCTACCCGAAAGGGATTGACAACCCCTTTTACACATCGGGTTGTGAGTATTTGTTATTTGTGTGCAGGTGCTGTTTACGTGTTGTTGCTTCGTCCTCCTAGTGGTTCGATAACCTTGGTTTCATATCTGAGGGAAATACCTACCGTCGCAGTTCTGCATCATCCCTTCCTCTTTGTGGAAATACCGACGTAGCTTCAAGCCGCATTAGGTCCTCACATTTCGTGAGGGCATCCTTGAGCTCTTGTTGCGCTTCGGCCACGCTGGCCTCATGCTTCTCATGTTCGATTTTCGCCAAGGCGAGATTAGCATTCGCCTATTCATCCGCTGATGTCGCTTGAAGCTATGTCGGTATTTCCCCGAAGAGGAAGGAATGATGCAGCACAGCAGCGGTAGGTATTTCCCTCAGATCTGAAACTAAGGTTATCGAACCAGTAGGAGAACCAAGCAACACAACGTAAACAACCCCTGCACACAAATAACAAATACTCGCAACCCGGCGTGTTAAAGGGGTTGTCAATCCCTTTTGGGTACGGTGCCAGAAATTGGTACGTAGACGGTAGAAAGCTGTAAATATTGATAGATCGAACGCCAAATATAATAAATTGCAGCAAGGTATTTTGTATTTTTGGTTTAATAGATGTGAAAATAAAAGCAAAGGAAAATAGATCGCAAAGGCAAATAATATGAGAAAGCGACACGGGGGGCTGTAGATTTCACTAGTGGATTCTCTATAGAAAAATAGCAAAAGGTGGGTGAAAAAATTATTGTTGGGCAACTGATAGAACTTCAAATAATCATGACGATATCCAGGCAATGATTATTACATAGGCATCACATCTAAGATTAGTAGACTGACTCCTGCCTGCATCTACGACTATTACTCCACACATCGACAGCTATCCAGCATGCATCTAGTGTATTAAGTTCATGGAGAAACGGGGTAATGCAATAAGAATGATGACATGATGTAGACAAGATCTATCTATGTAGATATAGACCCCATCATTTTATCCTTAGTAGCAACGATAGATAGGTGTCGGTTCCCCTTCTGTCACTAGGATCAAGCACCGTAAGATCGAACCCACTACAAAGCACCTCTTCCCATTGCAAGATAAATAGATCAAGTTGGCCAAACAAAAACCAAATATCGGAGAAGAAATACGAGGCCATAAGAGATCATGCATAAAAGAGATCAAAGATACTCAAATGCTTGCATGGATATAAAAAGATAGATCTGATCATAAACTCAAATTCATCGATCCCAAAAAACACACCGCAAAAGAGTTACATCATATGGATCTCCAAGAGACCATGGTATTGAGAGTTCAGAGAGAGAGAGAGGAAGCCATCTAGGTACTAACTACGGACCCGAAGGTCTACAAAGAACTACTCACGCATCATCGGAGAGGCACCAATGGAGGTGGTGAACCCCATTCGAGATGGTGTCTAGATTGGATCTGGTGGTTCTAGACTCTGCAGCGGCTGGATGAATATTTTGTCAACTCCCCTAGGGTTTTGGGAATATTAGGGTATTTATAGAGATAAGAGGCGGTCCAGGGGCACCCGAGGTGGGCACAACCCACCAGGGCGCGCCTAGGCCTCCTGGCGCGCCCTGGTGGGTTGTGCTCTCCTCGTAGCACCCCCCAGGCGTAGCCAGGGCCCATTACATATCTTCTGGTCCATATAAAATCTACGTAAAGTTTCATGGCATTTGGACTCCGTTTGGTATTGATTTTCTATGATGTAAAAACATGGAAAAAACAGGAACTGGCACTTGGGACTATGTCAATAGGTTAGTACCAAAAAATGATATAAAATGACTATAACATGATTATAAAATATCCAAGATTGGTAATATAATAACATGGAACAATCAACAATTATAGATACCTTGGAGACGTATCAGCATCCCCAAGCATAACTCCTACTCGTCCTCGAGTAGGTTAGTGATAAAAACAGAATTTTTGATGTGGAATGATTCCTATCATGGCATATCGTATTTATTTTCTGTATAGCATGTACATTTGGACTTTTATATTGTTCAAAGCAATAGTCTAGTTTTGACATGATAATTTAAATACTCAAGCATATCAACAAGCAACCATGTCTTTCAAAATATAAACGATAAAATAAGTTATCCCTAGCCCATTATGCTCAATCATTGATCTATTCATGAAACACACTCGCATATTAGCTACACCCAATACTAAAGTATGATCATATTGCCTCCTAGTTGGTGCTTTTATAAGAGAAGATGGAGACTCAAATTCAAAATAAAAATTGCATAAAGTAAAACAAAGGCCCTTCGCAGAGGGAAGTAGAGATTTGTAGAGGTGCCAGAGCTCAAAGCGAAAAATTTAGAGATAAAAATATTTTGGGAGGTGTACCCTTCCCACCAACGAAAATGACTTAGAGTTCCCAACACTTTCCATGCTTAGATATATCATAGGCGGTTCCCAAACAGAAAATAAAGTTTTTTTCCTTTTTCAACCATACTTTCACTTTCCAAGGCTTGCCGTATCCATGGTTTCCCTCCATACCAACACTTTCCAAGGAATTTATTATTTGACAAGATAAAGTAAATTCATTTCTCATTTTGGGATTGGGCATCCCAAATACCTTTACCTTACTCTCGTGCAATGACAAATGAATAAACAGTCATCTTGAGAATAACACATCTAGCATGGAAAATATTAGCCGCCCTCACAGCTCTGCGAGCAAAACGAACACACAAAAGAGAAGTTTATTTTGAAAACTAGGGATGGCACATACAAATTTGCTTAGAACGGCAAAAGAATACTGCATATAGGTAGATATAGTGGACTCATGTGGCAAGACTGGTTTAAAGGTTTTTGGATGCACAAGTAGTGATCATACTTAGTGCAAAATGAAACCTAGCAAAAGGTTGAGAAGCGACCAACCAAGAAATGAATAATCTCATAAGTGAGAATTAAGCATAACTAACACCGAATAATGCACCACAAGTAGGATATAATTTCATTGCATAATTATTGACTTTCGTGCTTGCATAGGGAATCACAAACCTTAACACCAATATTCTTACTAAAGCATAATTACTCATCAACATGACTCACATATGACATCATCATATCTCAAAACTATTATTAAGAATCAATTTTATTTTGCCTAATGATCTTCATGAAAGTTTTTATTATATCCTTATTGGATACCTATCACTTTGGGACTAATTTTCATGTGTTGCTTTTGATAAGCTCAAACAAATATAAGTGAAGATCATGAGCATAATATTTCTTTCTCGCAAATTAATTTAAGTGAAGCAAGAGAGAATTTCTTGAAAATTTTAAGAACTATAAAATAAATCTAAGTTAAGCAAGAGAGCATTTCTTCAAAAATACTAAAGCACACCGTGCTCAAAAAGGTGTAAGTGAAGCACTAGAGCAAATCCATAGCTCATAAAAAATTGAGTGAAGCATAGAGAGCAATTCTAACAAGTCATGGCATAATTTTGGCTCTCTCAAATAGGTGCGTCCAGCAAGGAATCAAGACTTAAAACACAAAATAAAACAAGCAAAGACTCATATCATACAAGACGCTCCGAGCAAAACACATAGTTTGTGACGAATAAAAATATAGCTTCGAGTAAAATACCGATGGTCATTAGAAGAAAGAGGGGATGCCACTCGGGGGCATCCCCAGGCTTAGTTGCTTGCTCATTTTTGGATCATATCTTGGGATGCCGGGGTATCCATAAGCTTAGGCTATTCTTACTCCTTATTCCTTCATCCATCGTAAGATAACCCAAAAGTTGAAAACTTCAATCACACAAAACTCAACAAAACCTTCGTGAGATCCGTTAGTAAAAGAAAAATAAATCACTACTATAAGTGTTGTATCAAACCAATTCATATTTTCTCTTGCATTATATCTACTGTATTCCAACTTTTCTATGGAAAGAACCCATCAAAGAAAACCATAGATCCATCAAAATAGGCACACAACGCAAAGAAAATAGAATCTGTCTAAACAGAACAGTCTGTAGCAATCTGTCTATTTAGAATACTTTTGTAACTCCAAAAATTCTCAAAAATTACGATGGCTTGAGAAATTTCTATATTGATATAATAAAAAAGTAATGGGTATTTTATCACTCTCTGGTAAAAATTGAGAATTTTTTTTGTGAGAGCAAAAGTTTCTGCTTTTTCAGCAAGATCAAACAACTATCACCCAAGAAGATCCTAAAGGTTTTATTTGGCACAAACACTAATTAAACCATAAAAACACAATCATAACAGTAGAATAATTGTTCTAACACTCAAGAACAGAAAGCAAAAAGCAAAAATAATTTTTATTCATTGGGTTCCCTACCAACAAGCGCTATAGTTTTACGCCCTTAGCTAGGCATAAAGCAAGGATCTAAGTTTTGTCATCTTTGGTTCGAGATCCATAAGATGCTCTCATGATTGATTCATAAGGTGGCCTAATTCTTGTTCTAGGAAAGAGTTCAGTTCCCTTACTCAAAGGAAACCCGAACTTAATATTGCCTTCTTTCATATCAATCACGGCACCGGTAGTGCGTAAAAATGGTCTACCAAGAATAATTGGACAAGACGAATTGCAATCAATATCAAAAACAATAAAATCTATGGGCACATAATTCCTATTTGCAAGAATAAGAACATCATTAATTCTCCACATAGGCTTTTTAATAGTAGAATCCGCCAAGTGCAAATTTAAAGAACATTCTTCAAGATCGGTAAGACCAGGCACCTCACATAAAGATTTCTGAATTGTAGAAACACTAGCACCCAAGTCACACAAAGCAAAGCACTCATAATTTTTAATCTTGACTTTGATAGTAGGTTCCCACTCATCATGAAATTTTCTAGGAATTGAAACTTCTAATTCCAATTTTGCTTCAAAAGCTTTCATCATAGCATCAACAATATGTTTAGTAAAAGCTTTATTTTGTTCATAAGCATGGGGTGAATTTATCATGGATTGCAACAAAGAAATACAATCAATCAAAGATCATTTATCATAATTAAAGTCTTTGTAATCCAAAAGAGTGGGCACATCACTAGTTAAAGTTTTGACCTCTTCAAACCCACTTTCATCAATTTTTCTCAACAAGATTTTCACCCTCTGAAATATTGGATGCCTTCTACCTAAAGTTGACTCTTCTCCAGTCCCTTTTTCATCAATCTTAAATTTACTAAACAAGGAATCAATAGAAGAAACACCAATCATTTTAAGATCTTCATCACTTTTGTGAAAGAAATCACTAGAAAATGCTTTTTCTAAAAATTCTCTTTTAGCTCTAAGCATAGAGGTTCTTTTCTAACTTTCATCCATAGAAACATAAAGAGCTTTAATTGATTCATCTACTTTAGGCACAAAAAAATTCATCTTGAGATTTTCCACATCATGAGCAATTCTATCAACACTTCTAGACAAATCATCAATCTTACTCAACTTTTCTTCTATGGAAGTGTTGAAAACTTTTTGCGTGTTGATAAATTCTTTAATATTATTCTCAAGATCAGAGGTGTTCCTATTATTATTGTATGATTGATTTCCGTAGGAATTACCATAATTATTAGAGGTAGGAAAAGGCCTAGGATTAAAATTACCTCTATAAGCATTGTTGTTGAAATTATTTCGAGAAATAAAATTCACATCTATGGCATCACTATTTTGCTCAATCAAAGTAGACAAAGGCATGTCGTTAAAACCAATAGGAGCACTTTTATTAGCAACCAATTTCATAAGTGTCGGTGTCCTGGGAACGGGGGTCCCCGGACTTGCCTGCCTGCGGGCCACGGTGTGGCTCCACCAGCGGCCCATCTTCATCAGCGAACACTCAAGACCCTCGCGAGGGGCCAAGCCTCGTGAGGCAGATGATGCAAGACCTCCTCGGGGGCGGCCTCACTAGGCTGGCTCGCGAGGGGTAGAGAGATCAAGACGAGGGGCACCTCACGAGGTCCATGTGACGCAAGCCATGACGACCAAGGCGAGGCGGGCGCCAGCGCGCGCAGTGTACTCGTTTCCTCTTTGCTGCTAAAGGGGCAAGCACAGGCGAGGAGTCCCGAGGAATCAGGCAAAGGTTTCCATATCGGTGCAACAAGACCAAGACCAGCAGGACGGCAGGAAGGAGGTCAACATGGATCCCAGGATGGCGTCACCACCAGAACCTTTGGCAGGCGAAGACCACCTTTAGTCAGGATAACTTGTACTGGTTGTCTCCCTTCAAATTTGGCTGTTGTCGGATCCCTTCCCGCCTACATTTGGGAAGAGGACCGGGGCCTCTATAAATAGGACTAGCCACCACAGTAGGAGGCAACTCATCTTGGATCGGATCCATTCCATCCTCACACACACAAGCTCACCAAGCTCAAGAACACCTCTCCTCAGGAGGTTGTTCTTCCCTTGTACTCGTTCATCCTCAGCCCAAGAGGCAATCCACCACACCATACTAGAGTAGGGTATTACACCACATCGGTGGCCCGAACAGTATAAACCTTGTGTCACACGTTCTGCGAGTTCGACATGCTGAGCTTTGAGATTGTGGTGAGAGCGTGAGCTAGGGGGAGGAGAGATCTTTGTGCGCACCCCAGAGTTCGAACCTCAAGGGTTTTGCCGGAATCCGAAATCCAACATTTGGCGCACCAGGTAGCGGTGCGCCAAAGCCTCTCTCCCATCAACAGACCCGTCAATGCTCTGCAGTACCGATGTCCGGCGACCCGAGGGCCGACGCCGACCACTGGGCAGCTTGGCCAACCCGGGAGGCATCGTCCACCCAAGAAGACCTCAACTCCTCGCTCCAAGCGGCACACGTGCTGCCAAATGCCACGGGGCGCGGGCGGCGTGGTCCGATGTATTCCACTCTTACCCTGCGACGCGCACGGGCCGCCGCAAGGGCCTCAAGCTATGCCGTGGCGATGACGCCGCACACCCGATGGGAACTAGCGAACATGAGGGCCGCGCTCATAGTGGCGCCGGAGCCGCTGCGGTGCTGACTAATGGAGAGCGATCGAGATGCATTGCTAGAGCGGGTTGCCGAGCTGTTGGACGCCACAGCCAGGGGTACGCCGCCTTTCTGCTCCTTGCGTATGCCTCAGGTTGCGGCCGGATCGCATAGTGGGCCTCGTCATGCCCGCGCACCCCGGTTTCATCGGCATCGGCGCAACCAGCGGCGCCGAACACCCAACCGCACATGTGCCTCCCCCGATGGGCGCAGGCATAAGCATTGCCACCCACGGTCCTGGCAGGATGCTGCCCTACCATCCTCAGAGCGGCACGTCGGGCCGGGCGACGAGGAGCGCCGGGCACTTCAGCGAGGTTTCCGGGGCGACGACTCCAGAGGCCTATGTGCCCTGCATGGACCAGGAGTACACGCCGGAAGATGACCCTGGCTCATTCCTCGAGCCGGGCTGGTAAGAGGAGATGCTGGAAGTTGAGGCCTTCCAGGGGCCACCCGGGAGCCTCGCCGACCACGCCGGCCACAACAGCTACAGGGTACCACTAATCTCTCAGGAGCAGGCTTACACTAACCATGGGTCGCAAGTGAATCAGGTCACAGCCGTGGATGACGGCCCTAGCACGGCAGCCCTCCTTCCACCAGGGGAAGCGCAACGGGGGCTGCGTGGGAGGAGCCAGGAGCAAGCCCCCCCTCGCAATGCATGGAGAAAGGCGTCGCTCGGAGGTAGGTCCTCTGTCGGGGTGTCGGAGTAATGGGCCACTGGTAGGCCAACCCGAAGCCCATAACCTTTCAAGACATCGGGGCAGGCAGCGCCCCTCAAGACCACAGGGCGAAGAGCCGCCTCCTCGGGAGTCTACGGCAAGGCGGCCGACTGCCCGCTCACGGCCGAGTCCCAGGGGCGACTTCCAGAGAAGCCAGCTTTGGGGAGTCGGTCGGCGACTCCAACAAACCGTGACCTCATCGAGGGGGACGGGGCAGGGGCGTAGCTACAATGAAGCCCACTCCCCGCCCCTTACCAAGGGCAGGCATGGCTACAGCGCGCCGTACTAGGGAAGATCTCCCTGCGACGTGGCACTGTTGCCCAGCCGGCCCTGACATCAGCATCACTGTACCTGGTCCTGCGCCCATGACGGCTTGTCTATACGGCCTGGAGGCAGTGGGGCCCACCAGTCAGCGAGACCTCGGGAGACGGCGGGAGAACCGCCAGTCGGACCCGTCGGGAGTCGGCCCGGGGGAGTCGGTCGAGCCCTCCCCTGGGGCCCACGTGCCACTAATCAAGAAGAGATGGGGAGTGGCCACAGTGATCGCCCGCCAGGCGGCGGGGCTGTTGCCACGACCCCATGACCGAGCTTGCGTCATCAGGAGCACGGCTACAGTAATCAGCAGCCGGCAAGACCCGCCCGCGACGGACGCGGCCTGTCGGCTCCGTACCAGACCAGTCGGCGGGGCCCACCAGTCGGCGGGCCCCAGCAGTCGGCAGAGAAGCCGGAGGTCGGAGGCACTGACGGCTGGGCCCGCGCCCAGTCGAATTACCATTGTACCTCTGGGGAGTAGGCCTATATAAACCCCCCAGGGCACCCACGCAAAGGGGGATTTCAGTAGTTCTATACCACACCAGATAGAGGGAGAGAGCTAGCCTTGCCCTCTCCCACCACCAGACCCAGCTCAAGGAGCAACCGTGTAAACACTTGACCATAGTGATCATGCGGAGACCCCACAGAGCAGCAGTAGGGGTGTTATCTCCCCGAGAGCCCCGAAGCTGGGTAAGATTCGCCGGCGTGCATGCCTTCGCCTCATCCCATTTCCAGGCATCAGCGACGTTCTACTCGCCCCCACCATGATAAGCCATCCGTTGGCATATGTCGCACCAAACCCCCGACATTTGGCGCCCACCGTTGGGCCTGGTGCACCGCCGTCCGGAGATCTGTTCTGGACGGGAACCCTTTTCCTCCCTGGCGAGCGCAGCCAGCCAGGCACGCCAGATGAAGTTTGCATCGACGCGCTGCGTGGTGTTGAGATCGCCTGCGCCGCCAGCTCCTTGCCCGAACTTGTCGGCGAGGTCCGCCTCTCCGATGAACCTGCGTCCGACGCAGGCGCAGGCGGCCCCGAAAACCTCCTCGCGGGCCTCCTCGATCAACTCCACGTTTCCGGCGAGCCTGCCGTAGACTTGGAGTCCGTAGGCTCCACCGACCCGATGCTGGTCGACTCCGACACCGCGTCGGTCGACGTGTTCCCCACCAACGTGGTGGTCTACGACGAACCTCTCCCCCACACGGAGAGCGACGGAAGCACCGTCACTGAGGTACTGGTCATCAGTCATGACGAGTCCCCTGGCGGAGGGGCGCCCGACTCACTCGGCACGGCGCAGCAAGACCTAGCTGCGCTCATTCTGGAAGATGCTGACGCAGAGACGTTAGAAGCGCACCGCCTTCAGCTCGTTCAAGGCGCGAAGAAGCTGGCCAGCATGAGACGCTTGTCAGAAGCTTACCAGCGGGAGATGGATCGCGCTGTTGGCGGCTCGCCGGCCCCGGCAAGGCCCAGCCGCCTTGCCACGGTTCAGCAGCGCGGCATAGCCATCGCCAGCCTGTTTGGGGCTAGCCGCCCCGTGTATGCCACGCCAGTGGCGAACATCCGAGCCTCCCAGGCAGCGGCAGATGAGCTGGACAATTTCGAGGGCAAAGAGCGCCGCCTCATGATGGAGCGAGTCCAGCGGCTCCTCGACGCGGCCACCGCGCAGAACGAGGCCGGCTGCCACAAGGAGGTGCCGCAGCGGCCAAATGACGACCCGCGCCGAGATCAAGGCGTGACGTCTCGGACACCGATTGGCGGTGCCCGAGGAAGAAAGGACAAGGAGCCGGCTGTCAGCCACAGTCGAACTTGGATTACCATAGAGCGCGACCGAGACGGCCGCCTGAGAGCAGTGGAACGACAGGACGACTGTCTGCCTCCTCCTCCCCGCAAGGAGAGGCGAGTCTCCCTGCCGCCTGTTGACCATCCGACTCTCGGTGACCGCCTTGGCCGCCAAGAGGGAGTTGGAGAGAATGACGCCCGCCACCGGATCGACCGACTTCACCGGTCCCTGGCGCTGGAAGAAGCTGGGTCCGCCTTGTTTCGGGCCCCGCATTCAGGACAAGCCCTTTCCCAGAGGGTTCACGCTCCCAAGAGACACGCCCAAGTATACCGGCTCCGTGAAGCCGGAAGACTGGCTAGTCGACTACTCCACGGCTGTTAGCATAGCAAACGGCAACAAGCATGTCACCGTAAAGTACGTTCCGCTCATGCTCCAGGGCACAGCTCGGACATGGCTGAACAGCCTAAAGCCCCGCAGCATCAATAGCTGGGTCGACTTCACTGAAGCATCCGTCCGCAACTTCACCAGCACGTACAAGCACCTCCCAAGCCTCGTCAGCTCTCCTTGTGCGTGCAAGGTCTTGACGAGTCGACTCGCGACTACCTCACGCATTGGGCTGAGCTCCGGAACTCCTGCGAGGGCGTGCACGAGGTGCAGGCCATCGAGTACTTCACAGTCGGGTGCCGAGAAGGCACCCTCCTCAAGCACAAGCTCCTCTGCAACGAGCCAGAAACCCTCGACGAGCTGCTGATCATAGCGGACAAGTACACTACGGCCGACTCCTCCATGAAGACGGAAAATCAAATCAGCATGACTAGCAAAGTAGCTCCTCCGGCTCCAAGAACTCCGGCGGCAGACGCTGGCCGACGACAACAGTAGGGCGACAGCAAGCGCAAGGCCCCGCAGCCGGCTTCCAGCAGCTGGCAGGTCGCGACCGTTGAAGCCCAGCAGCCAGAAGAGCATCCTCCGCCCAAGCGGCAGTAAGGCGGCAAGCCTAACTGGTTGCCGGCCTTCTCCTACGAGCAGACCTTGGATGGACCTTGCGAGTTCCACAGCGGCGCGAAGCCGTCGAATCACACCACCCGGAAGTGCCACTGGCTCACCAGGATCGCCAAGGGAGACGGCCTCCTGCCACCCCCGCCTGCTGGGCAGCCGCCTCCGCCTTCGCCCCAGCAGCCGACAGTCAGGCCAGTCGGAGCGGTACAAGACAAATACCCTGAAGAGCACGGAGCCTATGTGGTGTTCACCAGTGTGGCTGATGATCGACGCAGCAGGCGGCTGCAGCAACAAAAGGTGAACGTAGTAGCCTCAGAGACGCCAGAGTTCATGCACTGGTCTGAGAGGCCCATCAGCTGGAGCAGGGCTGACCACCCAGAAGTGATGCCAAGTCCGGGCTCCTACGCCTTGGTCCTGGACGCCACCTTTGCCACGGACAAACGGGCAGCGCGTTTCTCACGAGTTCTAATAGATGGGGGCAGCAGCATCAACATCCTGTACAAGGACACCATGGAGAAGTTAGGAATCAAGCAGAGACAGCTTCAGAACAGCCGGACTGTGTTCCACGACATTGTTCCTGGGCTTTCCTGCTCACCAATCGGCAAGATCCTGATTGACGTCCTCTTTGGGGACAAAGATCACTTCTGAAGAGAGTCTATTTGGTTTGAGGTAGTGGACCTTGAGAGCCCATACCATGTGCTACTTGGCCGGCCCGCCTTGGACAAGTTCATGGCGGTCCCCCACTATGCCTACCTCAAGACGAAGATGCCCAGTTCTAGGGGAATTCTGACTATGGCCGGCGACTACCGGAAGTCGTCCGCTTGCGCGGCTGAGAGCAGTCGGCTGGCCGAGTCCCTGGTGATTGCAGCCGAGAAGCAACTCCTTGAGCGAGTTGTGGCGATGGCCGGCAAGCGGCCGGAGATATCGCCCGACCTGAAGGAGTCGGAAGCCGAAGGTTCGTTCAAGCCGGCCAAAGAGACAAAGAAGATACCCTTGGATCCGGAGCACCCAGAGAGGTACGCCGTCGTAGGTGCAAACCTTGACAGCAAATAGGAAGGAGAGCTCGTCGATTTCCTCCGTGAGAATCGGGACATCTTCGCATGGTCTCCCAAGGACATACCAGGTGTACCGATGGATTTCACCGAGCACAAGTTACACGTCCGATCTGATGCAAAGCCGGTCAGGCAGCCCCTGCGCCGCTTATCAGAAGAGAAGAGAAGAGTTGTCGGAGAAGAGATAGCCCGACTCCTAGCAGCCGGCTTCATTATGGAAGTTTTCTTCCCAGAGTGGCTGGCAAATCCGGTCCTGGTGCTAAAGAAGAACAAGCAATGGCGAATGTGTATTGACTACACGAGCCTCAACAAGGCCTGCCCCAAGGACCCGTTTGTGAATTGATCAGGTGATAGACTCCACAGCCGGATGCGAGCTGTCGAGTTTCTTGTATGCGTACTCAGGATATCACCAGATCAAGCTGAACCCGGCTGACAGATTGAAGACCGCCTTCATCATGCCGTTTGGAGCATTCTGCTACCTCACCATGGCGTTCGGCTTGAGGAATGCCGGCGCCACCTTTCAGCGTTGCATGCAGAAGTGCCTCCTCAAGCAGCTCGGCAGGAACGCCCACGTTTACGTGGACGACGTGGTGGTGAAGACGGAAAAGCGAGGAACATTGCTGGAAGACCTCAAGGAGACCTTTGAGAACCTGCGCCGGTTCCAGATCAAGCTCAACCCCGAGAAGTGTGTCTTCGGAGTACCAGTCGGCCAGTTTCTAGGTTTCCTGGTCTCTGAACGCGGCATAGAATGCAACCTAGTAAAAATCAAGGCCATCGAGAGAATGGAGGTACCTAGCCGACTACTGGATGTGCAGAAGTTCACCGGCTGCTTGGCGTCCATCAGCCGATTCATCAGTCGGCTGGGCGAGAAAGCTCTCCCCTTATACCAACTGATGAAGAAGACCACTTTTTTCGAGTGGAACCATAAGGCGGACGAAGCTTTCCACCAGTTGAAGAAGATGCTGACTACTCCACCCGTCCTGGCGGCTCGGACTCCCAAGGAACCTATGCTCCTGTACATCGCCGCCACCAGCCGAGTAGTCAGCACAGTCATTGTAGTAGAGCGCAAAGAGGAAGGCAAGGCACTACCTGTCCAGAGACCAGTATATTACCTGAGCGAGGTACTGTCGACCTCCAAGCAGAACTACCCCCACTACCAGAAGATGTGCTATGGCGTGCACTTTGCTGCCAAGAAATTGAAGCCTTACTTTCAAGAGCATCCAATCACGGTGGTCTGCAAGGCCCCACTTGCCGAGATCATCAGTAGCCGAGATGCCTCTAGTCGAGTGGCCAAGTGGGCCATAGAGATGGCTCCTTACACCATCTACTACCAGCCCCGCACCGCCATCAAATCACAAGCATTGGCCGACTTCCTCGTCGACTGGCCGAGACCCAGTACCTGCCTCCAGCGCCTGACTCCACCCATTGGCGGATGCACTTCGACGGCTCCAAGATGCGCACCAGCTTGGGATCCAGCGTCATCCTCACCTCTCCCAAAGGCGACAAGCTCAAATATGCACTGCAAGTCCATTTTGCCGCCTCCAACAACGTGGCCGAATACGAGGCGCTCATTCACGGGCTCCGGCTTGCCAAAGAACTTGGCATCCGCCGGATCTTGTGTTATGGCGACTCGGACGTAGTGGTCCAACAGTCATCTGGCGACTGGGACGCGAAAGTCGCAAACATGGTGAGCTACCGTTTCCTCGTGCAGCAACTCAGCGGGTATTTCGAAGGGTGTGAATTCCTCCATGTGCCAAGAAATGACAACAACCAAGCAGACGCCTTGGCACGAATTGGCTCTACCCGCCAAGCAATACCATCTGGCGTCGCCCTTCAACGCCTCCTCAAGCCGTCTGTCAAGCCTTCACCAGAATCAGACTCCATTTTTGTGCCGGCTCCTCCCGAAGACGGCGGATCCGACTCCAGAGTTCCAGCAGTCGGAACGGGGACTTTGGCCGGCGACTCCAAAGCTGCCATAGTCGAGCCCGGCCCGGGGACTGCGGTGACGGACTCGAAGATTCCAGAACTCGGCCCAAGGACCGAGCCAGTCGGCCTAGGGACTTCATCAGCCCAGCAAGCGGCTGTTGACTCTAGCCTGCCGCCTCCCAGCCCAGCCGCCCTCGTCCAAGTCGCAGTTCTGGTAGTCAAAGGAATAGCAGCACCCTCATGGGCCCAGCCCATCCTCAAATTCCTGGTGAACAAAGAGCTACCAACTGATGAGACCTCAGCTCGGCAAGTACAATGCCGGGCAGCAGCCTATACCATAATCAACAGAGAGCTAGTCAGGTGCAGCGTCACTGGTGTCTACCAGCACTGCGTAGAGCCAGAGCATGGCCAGGCGATCATCAAAGACATACATCAAGGCGAATGTGGCCACCATGCCGCTTCAAGAGCACTCGTCGCCAAAGCTTTTCAGCACGGTTTCTTCTGGCCGACTACCTTGGAAGAGGCCAAGGAGTTGGTCCAAAAATGCAAAGGGTGCCAGAAGTTCAGCTCCAAGCCGCACCAGCCGACTTCCGCGCTCAAGACCATCCCCATTGCTTGGCCTTTCGCAGTTTGGGGTCTAGACATGGTGGGACCATTCAAAACAGCATGAGGTGGCCTAACTCACCTACTTGTCGCAGTGGACAAGTTCACCAAGTGGGTGGAAGTGAAGCCAATTAAGAAACTAAACGGTCCGACTGCCGTGACCTTCATCACCGATATCACAATTCGGTACGGCATACCACACAGCATCATCACCGACAACGGCACAAATTTTGCCAAAGGCGCCTTGGCCCGTTTCTGCGCAACACAGGGCATCCGATTGGACCTAGCGTACGTCGCCCACCCGCAGTCAAACGGCCAAGTGGAGCGAGCAAACGGCCTCATCCTGTCCGGCATCAAGCCTCGGTTGATCGAGCCTCTGGAGCGCTCGACTGGGTGCTGGCTCGACGAGCTGCCAGCCGTCCTCTGGAGTCTGTGCACGACTCCAAACAAGTCAACCGGCTTCACTCCCTTCTTCCTCGTCTACGGTGCCGAAGCCGTCATCCCAACGAACATAGAGTTCGACTCCCCACGAGTCACCATGTACACCGAGGAGGAAGCAGAAGAAGCACGACAAGACAACGTCGATTTGCTGGAAGAGGGCCAGCTGTTGGCACTCAGCCGGTCCAGCATCTGCCAGCAGAGCCTGTGCCGATACCACAACAGGAAGGTCAGGCCAAGATCTTTCCAAGAAGGCGACCTTGTACTCCGGCTGATCCAGCGAACAGCCGGCCAGCACAAGTTGTCGCCGCCTCGGGAAGGCCCTTTCATCATCAGCCAAGTACTAGGCAACGACTCCTACTACCTGATCGACGCTCAGAAGCCCCGAGCACGCAAGAGGGACGACTCCGGCAAGGAGACAGAGCGGCCATGGAATGCAAATCTTCTCCGAAGATTTTACAGTTGATGCAGTATGTACCACGCTACCTTTTGTATTAAAGTACCAAGACTTTGGGCCGCCCGAGACGAGCTCGGGGACTGCCCTATTTTGTCTGTATGATAAAAATTATGCCTACAAGTATGTTACTCTTTGTCATGCCGCTTGGCACCGGGCTCGACAAGTCAACCCGGGGACTTGCCGCCTTACACTATGAAATGCTTCTTGCAGCCGGACAAGTAGTGTGTAACACCTAAGCCGTCTTCTGTCAGAAGCCGCAGCTCGCAGAGCGACTGTACGGTGGGCAGAGGTAAGGTAGAATGGGTGCCCGCACGAAAAATGGCTAAGGACTCAAAGCGTAAAACATAGCTCAAGACAGCTTCCAGCCTTTCTCGCAAACTGACTCTCGGACAGTCGGATTGTCGTTTTCTATCCAATTTGCTCAAACAATCTTGAAATTGGCTAAGTACTTGATTTCCCAAAGTAGCCTAGCAGTTGACCTAGCAACAGTCCGCAGAAGCGGCTGTCCGATTGGCAAGACAGGCAACTAAGAGAAAGCGGCAAAGGAAAACAACCAAAAGAACAATGAGCAAGAAAAGATAGATATATATATATATATAACATAGGCCCTTGGACGAATTGTCGAGTAGAGGTTCAAAATACACCCCGCGGGTGGAATTGTGCGAACTAACAAGTTCTTCAAAAGACTACCAAAGCAGATAAAACAAAAGACACAGCGGCAGCTTAGGAGGCAGCAGACGGATTCGGGGGGTCGGAGGAGGCACCAACGTCAGGCGTCGGGGCGGTCGGCCGGCTAGTCTCGGCTTGATCGCCTCCGGCAGTAGTCGGGTCGGTCGCACGCGGCTCGTTGCTGGAGGCACAGTCGGGCTGAGGCTGGCCGTCCGCTCCGTCTTCTGGTGCCTCCGCCTCGCCCTCATCCTCCGCCTCGTCCTCCCCCTCGATGCTGGAGCCAATCACCTCCGCCGAGTCTTCGCCGTAGTCTGGGTTCATCCCAAACCACTTCGGCAGTACTTCCTCGCCGTCTTCAGACCACTTGGGGATGAAGATGCTCGTGTCGGTGTACTCGGCCATCGCCGCAGCACGCTTGACGAGGGCGTCTTCCACAGCCGCCAGCTCCGACTGGGCCTCCGACCGAAGCGTGGCCAACCGGTCTAGATCCAGCCCCGGGTACCACGCCTTGACGAACTCCAAGGCCCGGTGCGCTCCAGCCCGGGCCAAAGTGCCCTTCCAGGCCTCGAGGCGACCAGCCGCGACCTCCAACCAGTTGGCCATCAGGCTGGGGGTGTGGGGAGCCTACATGTCCGGCCAAAGGGCGGAAATCGCCTGGGCACCGACGCGCTGAAGTCGGTGCAACATCCAGTGAGCTGGCCGAAGGCGAGCCTCGATGCTCAAGATGTGCTCATCAAGAGTACGGGGGGCATCGGAGGCGATCTCCGCGCCCTCCGCCCTCCGACTTTCGCGATCGGCCTCGATGGCATGGATAGCGGCATGTGACTGCCCAGGGAAGAAGTCTGCAAAAGACACGAAGAAACGAAGAAGCAAGTCAAAAACCAGGAATCGGCACGTTCTAAGTCGGCAACTCGAAGAAAGAAAATAAAGAGACTCACCATCAATGATGTCTTCAATATCATGGAAGCCGGAGGACAGCAGCACCTCCTTGTCAGACCAGGAGGAGCGCTCGCTCGCGAACTCGGCCAAGAGGGTAGTTTCCGTCTCCTCCGCCTCCAGCTGTGACTTCGCAAGCAGCTCCTTCTGCTCCGCCAACTGAGTGGCCAGCAGATCGCGCTCTGTGGCGAGCCTGCTGCACTCCTCCCCTTTGGCGAGCAGGGCGGAGTTGGCTTCGCTCAGCTGCTGTTGAAATGCAGCATTGGCTCCTGAAGGAAAGAAAGAAAGACAATAGTCGTCAATAAAGAAGGTCGCCGGGGAGATCCGGCCTGACTGCTCAGCAGTCGGCCCGAATCTCGGGGACTACAGCCCGCGGGTGCACTAGCGTGCCCCCGCAGAGAAGAAAAAAGAGGGAAGGACTTACTCCAGCTCTCCGCCAAGTCGGCGGTCCGCTTGCCCAGCTCTTCAACATTACGGTTAAAGGAAGTGACGCGGAGGTTGTGGTAATCCTGCAACAAGCATTTCAGACAAAGTTAGTACCCAGAAGTTCATCAATTGGAGTTCCGGGCCGCCTGCTCAGCAGTCGGCCCAAAACTTGGGGACTACACCCAGTGGGTGCGCTGGCGCGCCCCCACAGAGAGGAACAAGAAAAACAAAGGCCCAAAGAAAACACATACCCGGACGGCTGCCCGCGACGCTAGGAACGCCTTGGTGCAGCTCTGGAGGGCGTCGCCCTCAGCGCGGAGCTTCGCCTGGACGTCCAGGAGCGCTCGGTTCAGCGGCCCTGTGCCGCCTCCCCGCACCCACCCAACAGGTGTGGCGCTCGTCGCTTCGGCATCTGGAGCCGCCGAGCTGGCGGTGCCGGCTTCCAGGGGGCTGGGTGCCGAAGTCGCCTTCTCTAGACGATGGCGCGCTGGCGAGCCGACCTGGAGGAGTAGCCCCTCCACGGCCTCGTCTTTGGTCGGCGGCACCGGAGGGTCCGCTGGCTGCTCGCCTTGCACGCCTTCAGACGGCGGCGGAGGCGGCGGCGGAACGTTCGTGCCCGGAGTAGAGGGCTCGCCGCCTTCCCTCTCCTCGACGAGGTTCTCCCTGCCGGTTTCTCCAGTCTACCCCGTGAACTCCGGGGGCGGCGGCGCAGAGTTCAGCGGGGTAATAAGCAAGGCCGACTGGCGGAGTGTGGCTTCCTCAGCCCGCTGCTTCGCCGCGGCGGCGGCTTCGGCCTCCGCTAGTTTTTTCTTAGCAGAGGCCTCCGCCCTGTCGGCCTCCGCTTTCTCCAGGCGGAGGGCTTCGTCTTCGTTGCACTTCTCCTGCGCATTCTGCTCCATCGCCTCCCGGAGGTCGGCTGCGGGGTCTATCCGCCGAGTGGTGGCGGGCGTCTCCGCTAACCCCATGACGGAGGCGGCGGCAACCCACTCAAGAGAGAGGGGAGCCCTGAAGAAAGAGGGGCGAGCAGAGACTCAGACAAAACATGAAGAAAGAATAAACTTTGAAGTCAGAATACTTACGCAGAGACCAATGACGGCTTCTTCACTTCCTTACGGAAGCGGATGGCCTTCGCGGCTGCCTCGTCCCGCCGGGTCGCCGCAGCCGAGCTGTTGGGCTTCTTCGGCCGGCTGCCGAACAAAGTCAACGTAGCCCGGCGCTTCTTCCCGCCGCCTGGAGCGCCCGACGCGGCAGAAGAGCCCGTGCCCGGCTGGCTGGCTCCTGGCCGATGGCGAGGGGCGACTCCTCCCTCGGCGTCGTCTTCAGGCCAGTCGGCGAAGGTAGCCGAGGGCCTGAAGTCGCCTGTCGTCCCTCCTCCTCCCTCGGCGTCGTCTTCTAGAGCCGCCGCCCCTAGATCGGGGTCGTCGACGTCGCTCTCCGCCCGATCGGCGACGAACTCATGGGCCGGCCCCGAGGTGCCGGCTGGTGGGTGAAGAAGGGGATTCTAAACAAAAGCAGACTGATCAGAACAAAACTCGGCAAGAAGAAGGCAATCCAAAGAAAGAAAAGAAAGGCGACTCACCACGGGCGGGGGGTTGGCGCGGGAGTATGGCTCCTTGCCGAATCGCCAGTCCCCCGGGAGCCTGCTGTCCGAGAGGTAGTTCACCATAAGGGCCACCTCTCCGTGAGGCATGTCCTTGGTGCACATCCGACTCGGGTCGCGGCCCCCGCTCATCTGGCATATCAGGTGAGGGCGGCCTTGGAGTGGGAGAACTCGGCGCGAGACGAAGGCGGCCAGCAGGTCCGGACCAGTCAGACCCTCCGACTGCGTCAGCACTCGGAGTCGCGTGATGGCGCAGGCTCCCGCAGGCGTCAGCGACCTGGCCCGGTACGACCAGTTGGGCAGTCTGCCAGCTGGCGGGCCGGCTTCGAAAGCCGGCAGATTGACCCAGTCGCCCCTCATGGCGACGTTCCTGACGTAGAAGTAGGATCGCTGCCACATCTTCACCGACTTCAACAGCACGATGGAGGGGAAGTGGTTGTCGGCTCCTGTCCTTTGCACGGCGATGAAGGCGCCGCACTGAGCCGGCACGCCCGCGGCCTGGGTGCCGAGCTTGGAGAAGAAGAACTCCCCCCAGAGCTCGAGGGTGGGGAGGACTCCGAGGAAGCCTTCGCACAGAGCCACAAAGGTGGACAGCAACACCACTGTGTTGGGGGTGAGGTGGTGCGGCTGGAGGCCGTAGAACTCCATGAATGACCGGAAGAAGCTGCTCGCCGGCAGCCCCAGCCCGCGCAGGTAGTGCGAGCGAAAGATGACCCGCTCGCCCTCCTGCGGGGCGGGGGAAATCTCCCCCTCCGGCGCGAGATGCACCTGCACGCGGTCCTCGCCGGGAAGCCGACAGGTCCGGCGGAGGAACTCGATGTGGTCTTCATGGACTTCGGAACCGTCCCAGGTGCCGGAGCGCACCGAGGGAGGCACGGACGCAGAGGAAGAGCTCATCGCGAGCTGTCACTGCGGTGATCGTCGGAGCATGGGCGTGCGGTAGGGCGAAGAGGAGAAGAGGAAGCAGGAGAGCGAGGAGCTGCGAGGAGGAAGAAAGAAAGGGTAGTGGGAAGGAGGGGCGCGCGTGCCCCCCTCTTCCCCCTACTTATAGCCCCGTGGGCTGCGAAGCCGAGGGGGCGGACGTGGGGATTTACTGTGCCCGCAACCCCACGCCCCCCACTATCCACGTAAAGTTACTGTGCGCAGTAACTTCACGGGAATCCCAACCGTCCACCGGGCCGCAGCGGATCCGCTCGGGCGCCGAGGCGCGGTAGTGGCGGGCCCCGCCTACGGGCCTGTCCCGTCGCGCGCGTGGGCTGGCAGGATGGCCTGGCCACGTGCCCTCGCGTGACAGGCCAAGAACGGGTGGCGGCCTAGAAGCTTAGCTAGCACGCCACTTGAAATCCCGCCGAGACGTTCGAACTACTGAGCAAGACGGAATTGAGTGAGTCCAAGTTGGGCGAGTCCGACTCCTTCTAGTCAGCCCGGCAAAAGTCAATCAAGACCGTGTGTTGAGCACCCGGAAAGAGAAACTATTGAGGCTTCTCGGCCGATCGTCCGCGGCGCCTCACCAGCTTCGGGGACTACTGTCGGAGTAATGGACCACGGGTAGGCCAACCCAAAGCACATAACCTTTCAAGACATCGGGGCAGGCTACGCCCCTCAAGACCACAGGGCGAAGAGACGCGTCCTGGGGAGTCTACGGCAAGGCGGCCGACTGCCCGCTCACGGCCGAGTCCCAGGGGCGACTTCCAGAGAAGCCGGCTTTGGGGAGTCGGCCGGCGACTCCAACAAACCGTGACCTCATCGAGGGGGACGGGGCAGGGGCGTAGCTACAATGAAGCCCACTCCCCGCCCCTTACCAAGGGCAGGCATGGCTACAGCGCGCCGTACTAGGGAAGATCTCCCTGCGGCGTGGCACTGTTGCCCAGCCGGCCCTAACATCAGCATCACTGTACCTGGTCCTGCACCCACGATGGCTTGTCTGTACGGCCTGGAGGTAGCGGGGCCCACCAGTCAGCGAGACCTTGGGAGACGGCGGGAGAACCGCCAGTCGGACCCATCGGGAGTCGGCCCGGGGGAGTCGGCCGAGCCCTCCCCCGGGGCCCACGCGCCATTAATCAAGAAGAGATGGGGAGTGGCCACAGTGATCGCCCGCCAGGCGGCGGGGCTGTTGCCATGACCCCATGACCGAGATTGCGTCATAAGGAGCACGGCTACAGTAATCAGCAGCTGGCAAGACTCGCCCGCAGTGGACGCGGCCTGTCGGCTCCGTACCAGACTAGTCGGCGGGGCCCACCAGTCAGCGGGCCCCAGCAGTCGGCGGAGAAGCCGGAGGTCAAAGGCACTGACGGCTGGGCCCGCGCCCAATCGAATTACCATTGTACCCCTGGGGAGTAGGCCTATATAAACCCCCAGGGCACCCTCCGGTTTATATAGACACCGGAGAGGGTTAGGGTTACACAAGGTCGGTTACAAAGGAGGAGATATCCATATATGTATTGCCTAGCTTGCCTTCCACGCCAAGTAGAGTCCCATCTGGACACGAGACGAAGTCTTCAATCTTGTATCTTCATAGTCTAACAGTCCAGCCAATGGAGATAGTCCGGCTGTCCAGAGACCCCCTAATCCAGGACTCCCTCAGTAGCCCCTGAACCAGGCTTTAATGACGATGAGTCCGGCATGCAGTTTTCTTTGGCATTGCAAGGAGGGTTCCTTCTCCGAATACATTACAGAAGAAGTTGAATACGAGGATAGTGTTCGACCCTTTCTATCCACGACTTCTTCCTCATCTGCTCATCCGCTCCCGCATACTCGAGCTCTAGCGCCCAAGCCCTCACTTCCATCTCAACCTTCTCCAACCATGTCCGGAGCGGGAGGCAAGTGGATGGTCTCCTTCATCACGGAGGGAGACATCAAGAAACTGAGGAGAGCCGGATACCTGCACGACGATATCGCGCACCGGCTCCAAGATGAGGGACAGCTCATCCCCACCCCAGAGTCCCATGAGAGGGTGGTATTCCTCACCCATTTCCTCCGCGGACTGGGATTCCCTCTCCATCCCTTCATCTGAGGACTCATGTTTTATTACGCCCTGGATTTCCACGATCTGGCCCCGAACTTCATCCTCAACATCTCGGCATTCATCGTCGTGTGCGAGGCCTTCCTCCGCATCAAGCCCCACTTCGGCTTATGGCTGAAGACTTTCAATGTCAAGCCGAAGGTAGTGAGCGGCCGCCAGGCGGAGTGCGGAGGCGCCATGGTCGGCAAGATGCCCAACATCACATGGCTCGAGGACACCTTCGTGGACACCATAAAGGGGTGGCAATCGGGGTGGTTCTATATCACCGAGCCGCGCGACCCCGCATGGGTAGTGGCCCCCGAGTTCTGATCTGGCATCCCATGCAGCTCACCTCCTGGAAAGAGAAGGGCCTGTCCTGGGGTAATTCAAAAGAGCTGACCGGACTCCAGTCATGTATTCAGAACATGGTGGATAAGAAGCTCAAGCTTATCAACATAGTCCAGGTTATGCTTGTTCGCCGGATACTCCCGTGCCAACAACGGGAGTTTACCTTGTGGGAGTTCAATCCGGCGCAGCACCGAACTCTGAACAGGCTCTTCGACATGACTCATGAAGATGCCTGGAGGGTGCTGTTCAAGGGCGTCGTGGTCCCTCCCCCCATTACTGAGGATCGCGGATTCAGCGCGAGGCGCCACGCCAGTGCGGTAAGTTGTTTTGCCTTTCACGGGATACTTGTTTTCTATATAGATTGGCTCTGTGCAGGATCTAAACTCCCATGCCGTTAACAGGACTGGCAGAAGATGGCCGGACAGATCGACTGTCCGGCTCCCTTGCCCGAAGGCCCCGCAGACGCTCTTCTGACGAAGATGCTGACTCCGGCACCTTATAAGGTGCTGGAGAAGACCAAGAAGGCCAAGGGAGCTCGAAAGAGTTCCCGACACCAGGCGTCGTCGCACTCACCGTCCGATGACTCTGCGGCGCACTCTTCCCCCGAAGATGAGGAAGAGGAAGAAGAGGCTCCCCCACCGACTGGGGGAGACAAGGAAAGGAAGGCCGCCCCAACTGGGGAGGCCGAAGGGTCCAAGAAGGGAAGGACTCTCCTTCTGGACAGCTCTACCGCCGCCGACAAAAGTGAAGACGAGTGGTTGCCCAGGGGCAAGCCCCAGGGGAGATTGTAAGTGTTCGGATACCAAAGTAACCCATAGGATTCCTTTGTCGCGTTGCTTTCCCTAATGCCAAACTCAATTGTGCAGGCCGCCCTGAGCCAATATCGAGGTATCCTCGGACGGCTCCCTGGGTGCGTAGGACATGGATAGCGATCCAGTCTTGACGGCCACCTCCCCTCATCCATCCGACGACACCAAGGTGCTGTCTCAAGAGGTACCGGATTGGGGGGGGACAATCCCGGAGGTGCCGCAAGGCGACCTTCCGGACCCCAGGAGCCGAGGGGACGGGGTCCCCGAGAGCTCCGAGTTCGGCCCTCAGCCGAACACCGTGTCGGACCCTCCAACGGCCCCGAGCTCGGGTAGGCGGTCCCCTTCTAAGGAGGGTGAGACGCCTGTGCCGGTGACCTCTGTCCATCCAGAGGCGCCGGACACTATGTTGGAAGCGCTTCGCAGCGCTTCCATCGAGGAGGAGCACCGCACTATCATGAGTGCGGTGATCCAGAAGGTTCAGTCCGCCAAGAACGGATTGACTGAAGCCTGTACTAGCCTTCTAACAGGCTTCGAGGTAAGTTTTTAAAATGTAGTAGAAATATTACCGCATAGACAGTAGCCCCTGATGTTGTGTTCGGTGTTCACAAAGAGAAGCCGAACAGAGGATCAAATAACATCGCAGGAGTCTAATATAAGTATGTCAATATGCATATGCAGGCGTCGCTGCTGGCATCCGCCGCACTGACTGCGGAGGTCGTCGTACTGAAGGAGGCCCTCGAGGGGTCCCAAAAAGAGCTCGGCCTTGCTAAGAGGCAGCTCGAGGAGAACAAGGGTAAGTAATACCCCGTCTATAGATGAGAAAAAGGACGCGATTGCTAAATGACAGGATCATTGTATGTTTGGCAGGGGCCACGACCGAGGTGGCGACCCTGAAGCAAGTGTTGTCCTAGGCCGAAGAGAAGGCGGCCCAGGAGTGCACCGAACGAGAGAGGCACGAGGCTCGGGTGGGAGAGGTGCAGCAAGAGCTCCAAGGTCTCATGACGAAGCACGAGGCGTTGGAGCTTGACTTGAAGATGCGAGAGTCTGAGCTTGCCGCGGCCCGTGAGAGCGCGAAGAGTGCCAAGGCCGAGGCCCAAAAGGCCCTTCAGGAGATCGACGTGATGAAGAAGATAGCGGCGGGTAAGGCTTTCTATATGCAAAGCAAGCATGTAAAAGTAATTTACCGATTACTTACCCAAATCCGGAGCTCTTTAGGAGCATTCGCAGATTTTCCCCGCAGTGTGTCCGATGCCGCACAATTTTATCAGGCCGAGGATGGAAGCTCGACGGAGAAGCTGTTTTGGTCTCAGTATGCTGAGGCCGAACATCCCGTGCCGATGAGTGACCAGCTGAAGCAGATGGCTGAGCTACATAAGGCGGCCGATCAGGCCATGAAGGGCTTCATAGTCCGGTTGTGGCCTGGCGATGCCCTTCCGAACAGCTTCTTTGGCCTGGTGAGGCGGCTTGTGGATGCTTGCCCATGGCTGGAGGTCGTCAAGCGATCCGTCTGCATTGAAGGTGCACATCGGGCCTTCTCCCGTGTAAAAACGCAGTGGATCAAGCTAGACGCCGTGAAGCTGATCAAGGAGGGGCCGCCGGAGGGCAAGGAGCACCGCCACCCCGAGATGTACTACGAGGGTGTTCTGCCGGGCGCCCACCTTATCGCGGATGAGTGTTCGCAAAATGTAATATTTGAATGAGACTTGCTTGTTTTGTCCTGTATGTATGAAAACTTGTATCGTTTTCACTATGCAACGCTTGTGTGAATTTAAAATATTACCTTCTGTTTGGATGTTTATCCAATCTGAGAGATGGCTAGTCCTCGGCTTCTGCCCCCATGCCACGAGTGCCGGGGTGTTCGGGATAAACCTGAGCACTCTTGTTCCCATGTTTGGGTCCATCGAGGGAGGTGCTCAGCACAACGAACAAGGCAACCGGACTAATAATGCTTTATCACTCTCACTTAGCCATAGAATTCTATAATTTTAAATTTCGGCGAAGCCCCTGGTATTCGGAAGGCCGAATTTGGGGCGCGATACACGCCTCTAAGCCGGACGGAGCCGGCCCCTCGCCCTAAGCGGCATAAGTCTTTAGGGACTCGAAAAACCTCGCCGAAAAGCGACCAGTCTCTCGCCTTATCATGATAGTTAGTTTTAGCTTTCTCTACTGAGGTGCTCGGCCCGGCAGAACCGGGGCACAATCGCAGTAGTTCTCCTAGCGCTACCTTAGCCGATAGAGCGGAACGTAAGGTGCCAAAACATAGGAGCCGGGCAAACCCAACATTTGACCAAAGACATGATTCGGAGCTGATGCATATAATGCTATAAGTTCGGGGTGCCGCACTTGTGAAAGTGTTTGGACTTTTCACACCATATTGTGGGAACGTAAGCCCCTGGTGCATTGGCCGTACCAGAGTGTACGGTTGCTAGGCGTCATTAATGAACACATAGATATGTATACATATAACAAAAATGCAAAAATAGTCGTAATGTCATGCATTGTATAATAAAAAATTGCATTAAAGTAGAGTGATACAGATAGTCTAATGAGCAAAAGAGTAGGACTATGTCCCTTCCAAGGGCGAGCTGAGGAATTATGTGAAATCTGTAATACACCTGGGAATTCCGTAGTCGTCGGCCTCCTTGGTTGTTGTATCATGTGTTCGGCAATAGAGCTGCCGGACAGTGTTTCCAGAGATTGAAGTCCTGAAAGAAAAAGAAAAATGACCAAACGGGAAGCCCCTGGTGCGGTTTAGGCCGCGTTTTGGGACGTGCCATAGTTGTGCCTCCCCCTCCCCATCTGTGCCCATGGTATTTTTAATGCGTAATGATGTATGCGCAGCACGAACAACGTTGTTGGGCTGGGATTGGGGTGGCCGCCGTAGCTACGCGAGCTCAGATCACGCCAGGCGGTCTATTTGCCG
The DNA here is from genome assembly GCF_018294505.1 of Triticum aestivum. Lineage (NCBI taxonomy): Eukaryota > Viridiplantae > Streptophyta > Magnoliopsida > Poales > Poaceae > Triticum > Triticum aestivum. The sequence goes on from NC_057800.1 coordinate 116,690,846, forward strand.
ATTTCCCCGAGCGCGCTTGAAGGTATCCGGGCTTTGAAACGCCGAACTGGTAGATTGCCTTGAGAGGCTGCTTTGCGCTTCTGCTGCGAGGGTCGCGGTGTGCTCCTCTGTTCGGAGAGAGCGCTCTGTGTTTCCATTGACTGTAATAACTCCGCGAGGTCCTAGCATCTTGAGCTTGAGGTATGCATAATGTGGTACTGCATTGAATCTAGCGAATGCGGTTCGTCCGAGCAGTGCGTGATAACCACTGCGGAACGGGACTATATCAAAGATTAACTCTTCGCTTCGGAAGTTATCCGGGGATCCGAAGACCACTTCCAGTGTAATTGAGCCTGTGCAGTGGGCCTCTATGCCTGGAATGACGCCTTTAAAGGTCGTCTTTGTGGGTTTGATCCTTGAGGGGTCTATACCCATTTTGCACACTGTGTCCTGATAAAGCAGGTTCAGGCTGCTGCCGCCGTCCATGAGGACTCGAGTGAGGTGAAATCCGTCGATGATTGGGTCTAGGACCAGTGCGGTGAATCTGCCATGACGGATACTAGTGGGGTGGTCCCTGCGATCAAAGGTGATCAGACAGGAGGACCAAGGGTTGAACTTTGGGGCGACTGGCTCCAGCGCATATACGTCCCTGAGCGCACGCTTCCGCTCACTCTTGGGGATGTGGGTTGCGTATATCATGTTCACCCTCCGCACTTGCGGGGGAAACCTCTTCTGTCCTCCGATGTGCGGCTGCCGGGGTTCTTCCTCGTCATCGCTATGCGGCCCCTTGTCCTTGTTTTCGTCGATTAACTTGCCGGCCTGCTTGAACACCCAACAATCCCTGTTGGTGTGATTGGCTCGCTTGTCTGGGGTGCCATGTATTTGACACGAGCGATCGAGTATACGGTCCAAGCTGGACGGACCGGCGTACTTTGTTTGAATGGCTTTTTCCGCTGACCGGGTTTAGAGCCTTTGAATCCGACATTGACTGTCGTATCCTCAGTACTTTCACCGTTAATGCGGCGCTTATGCTTGTTGCGACGTGACCTGCTGTTGCCGTCCTTGGTATCTGAGGTACCATGGTTCTTTGATATGTTGTTACTGCAAGCCAACCAGCTTTCTTCTCCCGCACAAAAGCGGGTCATGAGCGTCGTGAGGGCTGCCATAGATTTCGGCTTTTCCTGACCAAGGTGCCGGGCTAGCCACTCGTCTCGGATGTTGTGCTTTAAAGCCGCTAAGGCCTCCGCATCCTGACAGTCGACGAATTGGTTTTTCTTTGTAAGGAACCGAGTCCAGAATTGCCTGGCCGACTCTTCTGGCTGCTGAATTATGTGGCTCAAGTCATCGGCGTCTGGTGGTCGCACATAAGTGCCCTGAAAGTTGTCGAGGAATGTGGCTTCCAGATCTTCCCAACAACTAATGGAGTCCGCTGGCAAGCTATTAAGCCAATGCCGTGCTGGTCCTTTGAGTTTTAGTTGGAGGTACTTGATGGCATGTAAGTCATCACCGCGGGCCATGTGGATGTGGAGGAGGAAGTCCTCAATCCATACCGCGGGATCTGTTGTGCTGTCGTATGATTCAATGTTTACAGGTTTGAAACCTTCTGGGAATTGATGTTCCATTACTTCGTCCTGTGAAGCATAAGGGGTGTGCGGCGCCTCTGTATTGGGCTATATCGCGGCGCGGCTCGTATGGGTCCTGCCCGCTGTGTTCGGCCCGGCCGGATTTGCTTTTACTGTATCCGGCATGACGTTTACCGTCTCGTAGAGTGGTGCGCCCTCGTGATCCATAGATCGATCTTGAGTGCTTTGCTTTTTCTTCCAACATGTCTCGCAAGTCTGGCATATCTCCCCATGCCTTTTTATTTGGATGGCATTGGGGTGGAGGCTGAGCTTTCGGCAGGAATGCCTCTATATCGCGGCCACGAGGTGGCCGGTCAACCATATCATACGCTTCTTCCTCCAGTCGGGGTAGTAACCTGCGCCTTGGGTAACTCTTGGAGGGGCGCTCGAGTTTATATTCCACGGCTACGAGGACTTCAGTCCATTTGTCAGCTAGCAGATCTTGATCAGCTTGAAGCTGTTGCTGCTTTTTCTTCAGGCTATTTGCCGTGGCCATAAGCCTGCGCTTGAAGCGCTCTTGTTCGACGGGATCCTCTGGTACGGTGAATTCATCGTCGCCGAGACTTGCCTCGTCTTCGGAGGGGGGCATGTAATTGTCATCCTCCTCCTCTCCGCCAGCCGCTCTCTCAAGAGAGCTGGCACCTTCATCCTCCTGATCTAACTCTTGTTGGAGGGGGTTTTCGTTGTCTTCGGCGCTATCCGGAGTGTTATTATCTCCTCCACCAGTATCACCACTTTTGCTTTAGCGGGACTTAGAGTGGCGCTGATGTCGGCGCTTGGGTTCCTTCTTGGAGGGGTCATCCTCCGCTATCTCGTCGCCGTTGCCTTCATTGGGTGTATCCACCATGTATATGTCGTACGATGAGGTGGCTTTCCAGTGCCCTATAGGTGCTGGTTCATGTTCGTCTCCTACATCGTCGTCCATACCGTCGATGTCTTCAGGTGCGACCTTGTGCCTTGTCGAACCGTTTGTTGACAAGATCGAGCTCATCATCGGAAAGCTTAAGCTTCTGATTCATATCAGCAAGATCGGCGGCATTGGCCACCGCTGCTAATGTTGAAGCCTGCATTCACACAATAAACACCTCAGTTAGCCTATCAATCGGGCGATCTGGATCCTCAGCCAGGTTTCTTTTGAAAACTTGCCGGAGTCTCGGGGGCTGTTATATATAAGGGCAATAAGAAACTTTTATGAAGGAAAGAACATTACTTTGCTTACCTCAAAGCCCATCAGGAGGCCGTCAAAAGCTTGTTTCAATCCGCTGTTTATGGATCGAACTCCTTGTAAAACCACCCCCATCAAGGCGCAATGTTGAGCTACTATGGAGAAGCCGTGTACGGCCTCCTCCATCAGGTCCGGCCACTCTACCCAGACCTTAATGCTCGACGCGGGTGGCGGGGCCTCGGCTCCCCCTGTTGAAGGGTGGCTGTGACGCTTTGGAAGGCCTTGAAGGCTCCGGGGTCGTCTTCTGAGAAAGCTCGGATTGCCCAAACCCCTTCTCCTGGTGTTTGGCGACCAAGGGCTAGCTTTGGCCATGTCAACATTGACATCACCCCCCGTGTTCATCACGGGCGAGGCCCTTTGGGACTGCACCTGCTCGGTCTCTCCGATGACCGGAGGAGGCGCGGAATGCGAATTACCCATGCTTTTCTCCAAATCGGCTGGCGGAGAGTTACCCTCCGATATCTCGTTGGTACGGAGGTCGCTCGGCGGGCTACAACACGAATGTGCACATGAAATTAGTATTGGGTTAGTAAAACCAATGCCCAAATAGTGTTCGGATAGTCACCTTTCCGCATGGGGCTTGACCCGGCGATCTTCTCCGCGACCTTCTTGGAGGCCATGGACTCTTTATCAGAGCCCGAACTGTCGTCGGGTATGACCAGCTCCCCCTACTCCTCTTCGGAGGGTTCCCTTCTTCGGCCTCAACGGAGTCCGCTCTCTTTTTAGTGCGGGGAGAGTCACTCTCCTCTTCCCCCTCTTCGTCCTACCCCCCTCATATGTCTCATATGTGGAGGGGACATGGGTCTCTTCGGACTTGGCGTCCGAAGGGATCCGTGGGAAGAGACCCTCCCAGGCCTCCCTCGTGGGTTTCTTCCTTTTCTTGTTTTCCTTTTTCTCTGGCACTTTGTAAGGCGCCGCGGCTAGCATTTCTCCCAATTGAGCCAACCAAGGGTCTTTGGGCAGTGGGGCCGAGCTGTTCATCTTCTCGTCCTTCTCGAGCCAACCCTGCGGGAATATGAGAGCATAGAGTTAATCTACTGTGATGTGAATGACCGTCCTTAGGATGGATAAAAGTCGTGTTACCTTCTTGGGAGGGTGTTCGGCGTCGAGGCCGATGTCCTCCTCATCTTCTGCTGGCCAATCATCCTTTTGGGGTTTGAATAGCACCCTCCATAGTTTGTCATAGGTGGTATCGAGGAAGTGGCGCATGGTGGTGGCGTATTTGGACTTGTACACCCACATTGGGTTGTCCCCCTGCTAGCAAGGGAGGAGGCGCCAATTAAGCATCACTTGGATCACGCTGGTTAGCTTGATATTCACGCTGAGGATACACTTTTTTAGCACTTCCACTTCTTCTAGAGAGCCCCAGTCGAGGCTCTTCTTGGGCCACGAGGTTAGCCTCATAGGTGGTGCAGATCTGAACTCCGGGGCCACTGTCCAAGCCGCATCATGAGGTTCCATGATATAAAACCACTTCCTCTGCCAAACCTTGATCGTGTCTATGAATGTACGCACCGGCCATTCTACACGGGTGAGCTTGCTCACCATGGCTCCCCCGCAATCCGCTTGCTGGCCATCTACAATCTTCGGCTTCACATTGAATACCTTCAGTCATAAACCAAACTGCGAATGGACCCAGAGGAAAGCCTTGCAAATGATGATGAAGGACGAAAGGTGAAGGACGGTGTTCGGGACTAGATCGTGAAAATCTAGCCCATAGAAGTACATCAATCCTCGAACGAAGGGGTGGAGTGGAAAGCCTATCCCCCTGATGAAGTGGGGATGAACACCACCCTCTTGCCAGGCCGAGGGGTGGGAATGACCTGGCCGGCTTCTGGGGCCCAGTGAGCGACGGTGGCTGGAAGATAGCCAGTGCACTTCATGTCCTCGATGTCCTTATTGGTGATGGTCGAGGCCTCCCATTTCCCCCGGCACCAGATCCCGCCATCGCCAAGTATGGGGAGTGGAGCTTTGGAGAAAAGTTGAGATGGGGTGCTTGAGCTCTGTGGACCAGGAGAAATGCAGCGAAAGGAAGAAGAAAGGAGTAAGGGGATAACTGTGGTTGTTTCCTTTTTATAAGCGGCCAAGATTCCATGATTCCAGTAAACGCGTCGTTGGCCTCGCCACCTCCTGATATATCCAAAGCGTCACGCACGGGTAGATGTGGGGGATCATCGATCAAACCCCTTAAAATACAGGACACGATCTCCGCCTAGATGAGACATGTCATTGAAGGGGAGGCCTCGAGCCACGCGTCGGGTTTTCATGTTTATGACCGGATAATCCCCAAGTGCAAGGAATCATCGTAGAAATTTCCAAAGGTGGAAGTGATAAGTATGGAGTGTCAAACCCACAAGGAGCTAAAGGTAAGATCAATATTCTCTCAAGCCCTATCTGCCACTGATACGACTCCACATACACCGGACGTTTGCTTCCAACTAGCAATGAGAAATAAAACTATGTTGTGGGTATGAAGAGGATAAATTTGTATGATATCGAAGAGCTAAAATATAAAAGTAGGTGCTGTTATCATGAAGTTAGAATATATTACTAAATATTATAAATAGCGAGTGTAGAATAATGGTGGATCGGTGTGTGGAATTGTCCTAGGCAATCGTTAACAAGACCGGTAATCACTATTGTAGTTTCATATGAGGGAGAGGCATAAGCTAACATACTTTCTCTACTTGGATCATATGCACTTATGATTGGAACTCTAGCAAGCATCCGCAACTACTAAAGATCATTAATCTAAAACCCAACCATAGCATTAAAGCATCAAGTCCTCTTTATTCCCATATGCAACAACCCCCTTACTCGGGTTTGTGTTTCAGTCACTCACCAACCCACTATAAGCGAATCATGAGCGTATTGCAACGCCCTACAGTGGGAACCCCTCACGCTTGCACGACACGGAGGGCACCATAGGATAGCATCAAAGTAAAACATACAACTCATACCAATCTAGATCATCAATCAACCCAAAGACAAAATATATCTACTCAAAACATAATAGGATGGCAACACATCATTGGATCATAATATGTGGCATAAAGCACCATGTTCAAGTAGGGATTACAGCGGGGTGTGGGAGAGTGAACTGCGTAAAAGAGATGATGATGGTGATGTTGACGAAGACGATCACCACGGCGATGATTCCTCTCTCGATGGCACTCCAGTGCCACCGAGAGAGAGGAGGAGAGGTTCTCCCCCTTGTGCTTCCTCCTGCATAGCCTCCACCCTAGATGGGGAGAGGTTCTCCCTCTGGTCCATGGCCTTCATGGTGACGATGGCCCCTCTGGGATCCTCCTCCATGCCCTCCAGCAATGATGGCCCCCTCCGGCAGGGTGCCAGAGAGGGCCTAGATTGGTTTTCGGTGGCTACGGAGGCTTCTGGCGGCGGAACTCCCGATCAAGATTAATTTTCCGAGGTTTCTGTAGGTTCGAAAGTATGTCTAGAGAGGGGGTGATTAGACTACTTGACCAAATAAAAACTTATCCTTTTCCCAATTTTAGTTCTTGACAGATTTTAGCAACTTTGGACAAGTCAAGCAATCTTAACACAATTCAAGCAAGCATGCAAAGAGTATATGAGCAGCAGAAAGTAAAGCATGCAACTTGCAAGAATGTAAAGGGAAGGGTTTGGAGGATTCAAACGCAATAGGAGACACGGATGTTTTTGTCGTGGTTCCGATAGGTGGTGCTATCATACATCCACGTTGATGGAGACTTCGACCCACGAAGGGTAACGGTTGTGCGAGTCCACGGAGGGCTCCACCCATGAAGGGTCCACGAAGAAGCAACCTTGTCTATCCCACCATGGCCGTCGCCCACGAAGGACTTGCCTCACTAGCGGTAGATCTTCACGAAGTAGGTGATGTCCTTGCCCTTACAAACTCCTTGTTTCAACTCCACAATCTTGTCGGGGGATCCCAAGTGACACCTAGACAATCTAGGAGACACCACCCTCCAAGAAGTAACAAATGGTGTGTTGATGATGAACTCCTTGCTCTTGTGCTTCAAATGATAGTCTCCCCAACACTCAACTCTCTCTCACAGGATATGGATTTGGTGGAAAGAAGATTTGAGTGGAAAGCAACTTGGGTAAGGCTAGAGATCAAGATTCATATGGTAAGAATGGAATATATTGGCCTCAACACAAGTGTAGGTGGTTCTCTCTCTCGGAAAAAGTAAGTTAGAAGTGTAGGTTTATTCTGATGGCTCTCTCCACGAATGAAGAGGTGGTGGAGGGGTATATATAGCCTCCACACAAAATCTAACCGTTACACAACTTGCCAATCTCGGTGGGACCAAATTGTTAAACTCGATTGGACCGATTCAGCAAAGCTAGTGACCGTTAGGGTTTTTTGGTGGGACCGACGTGCAACTCGGTAGGAACGATATGATTAGGGTTAGGGCATAAGTAATCTCAGTGAGACCGATTACACAAACTCGGTGAGACCGATTTTGGTAATAAGATAACCAAAGAGTTGGTCAAGTAAACTCGGTGGGACCGTCGCTCATTTCGGTGAGACCGAAACGTTACGAAGGGAAAACAGAGAGTTTACATTGCAATCTCGGTGGGACCGATCGCTCATCTCGGTGGGATCGAAACATTATGAAGGGAAACAGAGAGATTACAATCCCATCTTGGTGAGACCGAGATCCCTATCGGTGAGACCAATTTTCCTAGGGTTTGTGGCAGTGGCTATGACATTTGAAACTCGGTGGCGCCGGATAGAAAGAATCGGTGGGGCTGAGTTTAACTTTTGGTTTAGGTCATATGTGGATGTGAGGAAGTAGTTGAGGGTTTTGGAGCATATTACTAAGCATTTTGAGCAAGAGCCTCATTAAGCAGCACGTCATCCCTCCTTGATAGTATTGGCTTTTCCTATAGACTCAATGCGATCTTGGATCACTAAAATAGAAAATTTAGAGTCTTGAGCTTTGAGCTTGAGCCAATCCTTTGTCCTTAGCATTTTGAGGGGTCCACTTTTCTCATCCATGTCATGCCAATCATTGAGCTTTCCTGAGATATTAATCTTGAAATAGCATTAGCTGAATGAGCTATATGTTGTTAGGAATTACCAAAACCACCTAGGGATAGTTGCACTTTCAATCTCCCCCTTTTTGGTAATTGATGACAACATATAGATCAAAGCTTCGACAAATGATAATAAGAGTGAAAAACATTGTCGCTTTGAGAAGCATGTGAAAAGCAAGAGCTCCCCCTAAATTTGTGCATAGTTTAAGATTTGCTTTGGACTGCAAATGCAAAATGAGTTAGGAACATGGGTTACTCTTCCACATCACATACATCTTGGTGGAGCACTCAAAATGATAATAATGAAATACATGCAGTCATCACCAAGCAAAGTGAATGATCATATATGGGGATATTAAAGGATAATGTCATCCCACGAGCATTAAGGTAGCATATGATCAAACACATGATCATCCAAGTATCACACACAATCATAAAGTATCGCAAACAAGGAAATAAACAAAGTTTAACCACCAAACAAAAAGAGAGAATAAAAAGCAACACTCTCTCTCGAAGACTATGATCTATACATTTTCTCCCCCTTTGGAAACAAGTTACCAAAAAGTTCATAAAAATGCATAGTGCTAGATCGAATCTCAGGCTTGGTCTTCAGGTGGTGGTGTAGATAACACGCCAAAGACAAAGGCATCAGTTGATGTAGATGGAGCTGGTGGAGTGGGTGCTGGAACTGGTGGCACTGAAGCTGTAGCTAGTGCAGATGAAGTTGCTCTGGTGTCTGTGACAGGCACTACAACATATCTTTGTCCTCTGGGCACTCTAGCAAAAGCACCAGTGGTATACTTGCCCTTCTTCTCCTGCACTTCATCCTGAAGTTGCTCAACAACTGACTGGATCTCAGTGACCTTCACATCTAAGTCATAGAACTTGTGCTCCATGATCCTCTCCAAGCTCTCCTGGTTTTGAGTCAGGGTAGCCAATCCCTTCTCAATCCTCAGAGTGGAGGCAATCAAGTAGCCAAGTTGATCTTGCTTGCTTTTCAGAAGATACTGAGATGCATCTTCAGTGGTTGGCATCTTTGCAGCCTTTTCAGCCCTTGCCTTCTCCCTCTTAGCTTGTGCTTGCACAGAAGATGGTTCATTTTCATCCATCAGCATAGTGTTGTCCTCAAAGTCTGGGTAGATGGGCATGTGTTCCTTGTCCAGGAGATATGTGTCAGTGCCCATCTTGGAGTTGATTAGCTCTTGAATCTGTGGGGCATACCCACAACTTCTCTTTTGATCTGCAGTTGTTCTCTTAATGGTTTTCACAATTAGGCTCATGACCTTGAACTTTTGAGGCACATCAAATATGTGAAGCAAGTTAATTGCATGGCCTCTGATCATCTTGTGATCACCTGACTTTGGCAAGAGAGTGTGCCTAAGGATCTAGTTGATTGTTGGCAAGCCTAACAGAGGGTAATGTACTGATCCAAACTTGTGTGTCTCAAGAGCAGCATCTGGGATCTCTTTGTACATATGTGCCATGGTGTTGTGATCCTTCTTCTTCTTGGCATAGACATCCAAGTCATCTTCACTCTCCTCAGGAGTATTGATCAATTTTGCCCATTCTGCAACCGTTGACTGGTACCTTCAGACATCCAGACAATCCTTCCATCTGGGTAGAAATGAGCTGTGGAGTGGAACTGCATAATGAGCTCATCATTCCACTTTGTGAGCTTCTGAGCCACAAACTCATGACTCCACATGCCTTGAAGCTGTCATAATACACCAGGGAAGTGATCTTCATTTTCCTCAATGAATTTCCAATCAACCCATCTCATGTCACACACTATGGGTTTCTTATCAAGTAAGATGGTCTCACAGAAGTCCTGTTGTTCCTTTGTATGGAACTTGTAGTCCACAGCAGTCCTTCTCTTGGTGGCATATGGATCAGACTCTCTCCATAGCCTTAAACCTGAATCCTTCCTGATTTTCATGTTCTCTGCAACTAGGTGAGCATCATTGTGATCTGGAATTTTGGGCTTCAACTTTCTCAACACGACAAAATCATCATCTTCTTCAGTAGCTTGAGGCACTGGGGCCTTGTTCTTCTCCTCGGCAGGGATGTTCCTGGTGCTCCTCTTGGGTTTTGGCTTTGGAGCTGGAGCAGCAGTCTTAGGAGCAGTCTTAGGCTTAGATGGAGTAGCCCCTGCCCTTATAGCATCTCCCATAAGCTTTTGAGCTTTGGGTGTTGGTGCTGCATCCACTTCCTCTTCTTTAGAATCTTTCATTATTGAAGATCTCCCAAGCACTCTGGCAGTGGTCTTCTTGACCCTTTCCTTCCTTTTCTTTTCTGCCACAACCTGTTCTTTGGGTGCAGATCCCAAAGTCTCTTGAGTGGATGTTCTGGCTTTTGACATGGGAACTCTCTTGGCAGGAACCTTTTGCTTCATTCCTGGCTTAGTGGCAGCAGTTGTGCCATATTCCTTTTTCAGGACTTTCCTCTTTGAGGTGGCCTCTTCCTCAACAGTCACATAGTCCTCATCCTCAGAATCTGAGGTTTTCTTCTTTCTGGTCCTGGCGGCTGCCTTAGGCAAGTTACTGGGTGTACTCCTGCTCCCTTCATCAAAGCTGCTAGAGGGACTAGTGCCCTCACTCATGTTCACTTGCTCCTCAGACTTGTTATGACTGTCACTCTAATCTGACATGATGCAAACACTGACAGCAGACCCTGTGAATAGATTATAGATGAGGTAGATTTGATAAGCATCACAAAGTACAGAGGTTTTTGCAAAAGAATGAGTTAAAAACTTAGTTTTAGTTTTCCATAGAAAGCATTTCGGATCTACCGATTTGCAAACTCAGTGATACCGAAGCAGCTTTTGGAACCTAAACTAGTGAACTCGGTTAGACCGAGTCATAGTTCGGTGGCACCGAGACTGCTAGGGTTTCACAAAGTATTGAACTCGATCACACCGATTTGGAATTCTTGGTCAGACCGAGAATCATGGCATTAGCCAAATCGGTGGAACCGATTTCAACAACTCGGTCGGTCCGAGATGGTTTCGGCGGAGACCTAACCCTAAATTTTCAATCCACGACTAAACTATGGAGTGATTTCGCTGGATAGAGTGATCTCAATCGTGGCAAGATACATGACAAAACAATGTGCTAAGAATCGGAGGGGGAATAGCACAAGGATCAAGTCCATACCCTAGTGCGGCGATGGACTTGCTACAGCGGCAACGGCGAAGATGATTCCCATTGACGGCGGTGGAGACTAGCGGTGGGAGGCAGCTGGCGATGAGGAGGACGATCCGAAGACCCGAGGAGGCAGAGCAGGCTGAGCGCGGGTGAAGAGGTTCGGAAAATTTTCCAAATTTTGGGCCGCGGATATATATAGCCTGACTCTGTCGGTGTGACCGAGTGGAACAACTCGGTGGCACCGAGATTCATAACTGCAAGCAGTTACTGAAACTCGGTGTGACCGAAAAGTTCAAATCAGTTGCACCGAGATTGAAAACCTAGATCGACTTAGTGATCTCGGTATGACCGAAATGGATGAATTGGTCAGACCGAAACGCACAAAGAAGTTTTGGATTTTTAAGTCTATGACGAATCGGGGACTCCGAGTGCTCCTCACACAGAGTGGTTCAAATCTGACTTGATCAAACTTTGTGATGTAGCATGAATAGAGTTTGAGACGAGAAAAGCATAGATAGCTAGAGAAGGTTCTTAGGCATTCTTGTCCATCCACTTGGCAAAAGAAAAAGGAACCAAACAATCAAAACAACAAGTGGATGTCCTCAAATGAGTAAATTATGCAACCAACGTGCTCACACAATAAAATGGCAAATGAAATATGTGGCAAAGCATGCACAACCAATTCTAGCATCTATCAAGCAATTGGCGATGACTAGGTCATCTATATATGAGTATATTGACTTAGGAGTCAAATGAGAACATTTGATCATAGGTCATACTCATCATTTAAGCACAAATGGGGTTACCATTTTTACATAAAGTGTTGTTGTGTTCACACCTTTAGAGTTGCTTTAGCTCAATTTTAGAGCAAAGCTCCCCCTAGATGTGAGATCCCCCCTAAGAGGGATGAACTAACCTTGGGTTTTGTCGATGATGACTTCATGTAGGTGTTGAAGATGTGGATGGTCAATGTGGATGTAGATCATTTGGAGCAATCCTTTGGAGTGAGTTGCACTTTCAATACCTACATGGGTTAGTCCCACAAGGAACAAACAAGGATATCCATAGACATAGAGTGATGCACACACAAGATGATGTCTATGAAAGCATTAGGTTACCTTGTCCCTTGTCTTACCAACAAGAGGGTTTGTGACTCCTTGAACTAGTGCAAGATGTGGAAGTTGATTGCACTTGTTCTTGCCAAGATGATAAGAGTGAGGTATGTTGGTGGAGTCACCCTCAAGTCTCTAGTTCTTCTTCTACGGGATCCACATCATCTTGATGGGAATCCTTGGAGTTGTAGTCGTACTTGATGAAGTAGAACTTAATGTAGTCTTGGGAACCCACTTGACCAAGGCCTTGGGTGCTTCTTCAAATGCATCAATTTCCTCTTGAAGCTTATCCTTGCCTTTTTGCTTGTGGTCTTGTGGTGGAAGATCATCTTGAGCTTGTGTCCCTTTGAAGGAAGTAGGATCATACTTCTCTTGTTGAGGAACAAACTTCGTCTTGGGGTATTGATCTTCTTCCCACTCAACTCCATTGGCATTGGACTTCCGTTCAAAACCAACACCTTGGTTCTTCCGGTGCCTTCCTTGCTTGCGTACAATTTCCTCGAATTGCTTACTCCCGGCAAGGCTCTTGTAAACACCTTTCTCTATAATTCCCTTCAATAAGCTATTTTCTTGCTCAAGTGTAACTTGGCTAAGAGAATCATTAGTGGAATCAAGAGAACTACTAGAAGCAACAACATTAGATTTAGCATGATTATTGTTACTACTAGAGGAAGAATCTTTCTTGTTCTTGTTACTAGACTTGACTTGAGGCATGTAAGTGGATAAGAGTAAATGCTTGGCAATGTAAGAAGAACTTTTCTTGCGAAGATCATCATTGATTGCCTTTAAGAACTCATGCTCTTGCTCAAGGTTGAGCTTTTCAAAACGTAATTTCTCATGAGTCCTTAAAATTTCTTGATGATCTCCTAAGATAGTTTCATCAGCTAACTTAAGAGTGTTTAGTTCTTTAGTTAGAAACACAATCTTCTCCTTATCATTGTCATTCGTTTTATCTTGATTAGCATGATTAATTGATGTTTCATCGTAGTATTCATCACTAGAGTTGTCAACAAGTAAATCATCATCACCTAACAATTCATCTTCATCACTATTGAAATCAACATACTCGGGGTGTGATACCATTGGGCCTTTAGCCATGAAGCATCTTCCAAGTCCTTCATTTGGTGAATCAAATATGTCGTAGAAGTTGGTTGACATAAGTGCTAGACCGGCAACACCTTCATCTTGAGTATATTCGGAGTCGGAGTGATAGCTTCTCTCAGAGTGATTGTCGGAGTCAGAGCCGGATACCCATTCACCAACATGAGCTTGATGTCTTCGTTTTGTGTAGCTCCTTGATGACTTGTCCTTCCTTTTTGAATCTTTGCTTCTTCGGGATGTTCTTCATTCATAACGATCATCTCTACTCCTTCTCTCTCTTGATGGTGATTCTTCTCTTCTACTTCTTCTTTTTGGAGAATCTTCTCTTCTCTTGTAGGGTGACGTACACTCATTGGAATAGTGTCCGGGTCTTTCACAATTGTAGCAATTTCGCTCTCGACTAGAAGATCTTTTGTCATTGTAGGACCTTGACTTGGAACTTCTCTCTTTGCTTCTACTCTTGTAGAACTTGTTGAAGTTCTTCACCATTAGGCTCAATTCTTCATTGAAGGTTTGTTTCTCACTTGATGATGTGGGAGCTTCACATGAGGCTTTGTAAGCACCACTTGACTTGTTATGGAGCTCCTCCTTATCCTTGAGTGACATCTCATGAGCAACAATTCTTCCAATGACTTCCATTGGCTTGAGATCTTTGTAATTGGGCATCATTTGGATCAATGTGCAAACGGTATCATATTTTCCGTCCAAAGCTCTTACGATCTTCTTGATGATGAATTTGTCGGCCATCTCTTCACTTCCTAAGCCGGCGATCTCATTTGTGATAAGAGCAAGCCTAGAGTACATTTCAGTGACACCTTCACCATCCTTCATTTTGAACTTGTCAAGCTGACTTTGAAGCACATCCAACTTGGATTCCTTGACGGAGTCGGTACCTTCGTGCATATCAATCAAAGTATCCCAAATTTCCTTTGCATTCTCAAGACGGCTGATTTTGTTGAATTCTTCGGGGCACAATCCGTTGAAGAGGATATCACAAGCTTGAGCATTGTATTGCAGCATCTTCAACTCTTCCGTGGTAGCTTCATGATTCGGTTCTCTCCCATCAAAGAATTCACCTTGCAAGCCAATACACACAATAACCCATACGGCGGGGTTATGTCCAAGATTATGCATTTTCATCTTATGCTTCCAACTAGCAAAATTAGTGCCATCAAAGTAAGGACCTCTATGGTGATAGTTTCCCTCGCTAGACGCCATACTCTCCTAGGTTGTGAAACCAAGGCTATGACTTCCAAAAGCTATGAAAATCAAGGCAAATGGAGACCAAAGCTCTGATACCACTTGTAGGATCAAAAGTATGTCTAGAGGGGGTGATTAGACTACTTGACCAAATAAAAACTTATCCTTTTCCCAATTTTAGTTCTTGACAGATTTTAGCAACTTTGGACAAGTCAAGCAATCTTAACACAATTCAAGCAAGCATGCAAAGAGTATATGAGCAGTGGAAAGTAAAGCATGCAACTTGCAAGAATGTAAAGGGAAGGGTTTGGAGGATTCAAACGCAATAGGAGACACGGATGTTTTTGTCGTGGTTCCGATAGGTGGTGCTATCGTACATCCACGTTGATGGAGACTTCAACCCACGAAGGGTAACGGTTGCGCGAGTCCACAGAGGGCTCCACCCACGAAGGGTCCACGAAGAAGCAACCTTGTCTATCCCACCATGGTCGTCGCCCACGAAGGACTTGCCTCACTAGCGGTAGATCTTCACGAAGTAGGCGATCTCCTTGCCCTTACAAACTCCTTGGTTCAACTCCACAATCTTGTCAGAGGCTCCCAAGTGACACCTAGCCAATCTAGGAGACACCACTCTCCAAGAAGTAACAAATGGTGTGTTGATGATGAACTCCTTGCTCTTATGCTTCAAATGATAGTCTCCCCAACACTCAACTCCCTCTCACAGGATATGGATTTGGTGGAAAGAAGATTTGAGTGGAAAGCAACTTGGGGAAGGCTAGAGATCAAGATTCATATGGTAAGAATGGAATATCTTGGCCTCAACACAAGTGTAGGTGGTTCTCTCTCTCAGAAAAAGTAAGTTGGAAGTGTAGGTTTGTTCTGATGGCTCTCTCCATGAATGAAGAGGTCGTGGAGGGGTATATATAGCCTCCACACAAAATCTAACCGTTACACAACTTGCCAATCTCAGTGGGACCGAATTGTTAAACTTGGTCGGACCGATTCAGCAAAGCTAGTGACTGTTAGTGTTTTTTGGTGGGACCGACATGCAACTCGGTAGGACCGATATGGTTAGGGTTAGGGCATAACGTAATCTCGGTGAGACCGATTTTGGTAATAAGCTAACCAGAGAGTTGGTCAGGTAAACTCGGTGGGACCAATCACTCATTTCGGTGAGACCAAAATGTTACGAAGGGAAAACAGAGAGTTTACATTACAATCTCGATGGGACCGATCGCTCATCTCAATGGGACCGAAACATTACGAACAGAAATAGAGAGATTACTATAAGGATCGATATGGTTGACTAGAGGGGGTGAATAGGCAACTACCAATTTTTTACTTTTCTTTACCAAATTAAACTTTGCATCAAAGTAGGTTGTCTAGATGTGCAACTAGGTGAGCAACCTATATGATGCAATAACGACAAGCAACCAAGAAGCAAGAGAAGTAACACTAAAGAGCTTGCACAAGTAAAGGTAAGAGATAACCAAGAGTGGATCCGGTGAAGACGAGGATGTGTTACCAAAGTTCCTTCCTTTTGAAGGGAAGTACGTCTCCGTTAGAGCGGTGTGGAGGCACAATGCTCCCCAAGAAGCCACTAGGGCCACCGTATTCTCCTCACGCCCTCACACAATGCGAGATGCCATGATTCCACTATTGGTGCCCTTGAAGGCGGCAACCGAACCTTTACAAACAAGGTTGGGGCAATCTCCACAACTTAATCAGAGGCTCCCAACAATACCACGAAGCTTCACCACAATGGACTATTGCTCCGTGGTGACCTCAACCGTCTAGGGTGCTCAAACACCCAAGAGTAACAAGATCCGCTAGGGATGAGTGGGGGAATCGAAAATCCCTTGGTGGAAGTGTAGATCGGGGCCTTCTCAACCACTCCCGAGCAAATCAACAAGTTTGCTTAGCTAGAGAGATAGATCGGGTGAAAATGGAGCTTGGAGCATTAATGGAGCTTGAGTGGGAAGACGTAAGTCAACGGGGAAGAAGGAGACCCCCTTTTATAGTGGGGGCAACAATCCAACCGTTGCCCCACCAACCAGCCCCGCACAGGGCGGTAGTACCGCTAGGAGGGGTGGTACTACCACTGAGCCAGCGGTACTGCCGCTTCAGCTAGCGGTACTGCCGCGCAGAGGAGAGCAGCAGGGATCTGGACCCAGCGCGGTACTACCGCGGCAGTAAGGGCGGTACTACCGCTCCGAAACGGTACTACCGCATCTAGTGCCGCAAAACCCGACACGAGAAAAAGAGCCCTCGAGTCGAGGCGGTAGGAGCCAGACAGCCCAGCGGTAGTACAGCAGCGGGGTCACGGGCGGTACTACCGCTGCGGAGCGGTACTGCCGCTTGTGACCCTTCGGCGGTACTACCGCTGGGTAGTGCGGTACTACCGCTGGGACACAGACAGGAGAGAGAAGATCTCTCCATCGAGGCTGAGGACGAGGTGGTGGTGCCAGGCAAGCCAGCGGTAGTACTGCTGTGGAGTCACCGGCGGTACTACCGCTGTGGAGCGGTACTGCCGCTTGTGACTCCTCAGCGGTACTACCGCTGGGTTGCGCGGTACTACCGCTGGAACCCAGACATGACACAAAAGGAGAAGAGATCTCTCCAACGAAGTGGAAGAGCTCTAAGGGATGATGTGTACGTGTTGATTCCACCCAAGCAATACTCCAGCGGACCCCCTCTTGATAGTACGGTGCCCTCTACACAACTAGTCCACCGAAAGAGAAACGAAAGAGCTACACCGTCTTGAATGACACTCCGAAGGGAAGAAAACGTCTCGTGCCAAGGATGAATCTGTGAAAACTCAAAGAACACGATTAGTCCGGAAACATGTTGTCATCAATCACCAAAACTACATCGAGAGAGATATGCCTCAACAATCTCCCCCTTTTTGGTGGATTGATGACAACTAGGGATTTGCACAAGGAAAAGATATAAAAGTAAGAAAACTAAGAACTATAAAATATAGACGGGCTCCCCCTGAATGTGTGCACCTAGTTAGTGGAGCCTTTGGAAAGCAAGACACACACATCCGGATTAACACCCCCCCTATATTTTATAGTCCAACAATTCTAAGCACATGATATATGAGAGAAAAGTATAAAACAGGACAAGCATGCAACTCATAATATACTCCAGTACTGGATAGACATAAGTAATAAGGTAGCGATAGGGAGCATATGTCTCACACCATATGTCTAGAACTTAGGTCTCACAGGCACCAAACCAAACCAAACAAAGACAACGAGAGAACACACAACAAAACACAAGACGACACAAAGACACACACGCAGCACGGCAACAACACAAATCCCTAAACTCTCTCCCCCTTTGGCATCGAGACATCAAAAGGGAAAAGAGCGAAGCTACGATTCCAGGTGATGGCAAGCGGAACATCACATCTCAGCGTGATCGTCTGCATCTCCGTCGTTGGTCGGAAACTGCTCGGCGTCGGAGTCGGTCCAAGGGCAATGCTGGTGAATCCATTCCTCCTCTTCAGTGATCTGTCCCTCAGAACCACTGGCAACTGTCGCTCCCAGGTGACGCATGAGCTCCTTGTGGCGCACCCTGGCATGCTTCTCTGCCACATGAGTCATGTACTGACCAGGAGACTCCATGCAGAAAAGCTTCTTCATCTTGCGTTTAAGCTTCTTCGCCCACGAAGGTTCTGCACTAGAGGGCCCAAAGTCCTCCTCGTGATCATCAGTGGCAGCCCCACCCTTGGTCTCCATGGCAGCAGCAGCACAGACGGACCCCGGGGTTTAGGCGCTGGGGTGCCCCAATTGTCCTTCTTCCTTAGACGCTTGATCTCATGAGAAACCAAGTCTCCAGTTTCCAGCATCACTCTAGGATAGATCTGTGCCCAGGCCCTCTCAATGAGCCTCATGATGAATGGACCATATATCGGGCACTTGCGCTTAGAAACGGCAGAGAGAAGTTCAGACCACATAACATGAGAAATATCCAGGCTCTCTCAAGTGTTTGCTTCCTTCTCATGCTGACAGAAAAGAAGCATGTCCACGAGATATGAGTGGACCATATCCATATTCCCGATGCGAGGGAAGAGAGTCTCACATAAGATACGATGAAGAATGTCCAGATACGTAGACAGCTCATAGGTTTCCTTCTTAGTCACTGGGTGAACCTTCACAGTGCAGTAGGGCCAAAGGGCTTGCTTGTGAGTGGATGTAGTATTGCGATGAGGGCGGAAACCGACTGAAGTCTCAAGCCCGTGATCTTCCACATCAAGTAACTCCATGAAGGTCTTCCACTTGACGGAAAGCAACTTGCCATTGTTCATCCAAGTCAGAGTCCTGTCAGCATCCGTTCCAAGATGAACGGTAGCAAAGAATTGAGCCACCAAATCTGCATCGAAATCCTTGTTGAACTGCATGATCCTGAGAATGTTCAGCTGAGCGCACATCTGAAGGGCTTCGCCAAAGTACTCAGGGTCCTTCTCCATGGCATCAGTGTCGATGGAGCGAACATCAACATATAGATTCTTCTTGGCCTTGATCACATCAAAATAGATGGCAAACTGAAAGCAGTTCCAGAACGGGCGGTTGACCAAAGTGGGATCTTGGTCCACCTCATAGGGATTGCGGCGACGCTTTTCCCAAAACTCCTTGGAAGTCATCTCAGTCATAGTCTTTCCCTTTGGCTTGTTGGCGGATCTCTTCGACTGCTGAGGTGGTGGAGGAGCACTTGCGGATGCACCTGCTGGTGGCGGTTGAGTGCTAGAGGAACCACCTGCTGGCTCAGAGGTGCAGTAGCGCTTTGACGTTGCACGCCCGGGGTTGACACGGCGAGCTTGATGCTCAGGATGTTCATCACCTGGAACCAAACACAAGAACATGCACAACAACCAGAAAGAACAAGCATAAGCCAACAAACACAACAGAAGGATCAAGGTAAGGCAGGAACATGATGGAACTTGGTAGGCAGCGGTAGTACCGGGACATGCCCGCGGCAGTTCCGCCCCAAGCGGTAGTACCGTTCCAAAGAGAGCGGTAGTACCGCTCGAGGTCAAGCGGTAGTACCGCTCCAACGAGAGCGATAGTACCACTCGAGGCGGGGAAACAGCAGTTTCCTACTACCGTGGTCAGATCCGGCACTACCGGCCTGCCAAATTCAAAAATATCCCTACCAAACTCTAATCTAGATAGTCTAGTTGCCTTCTCCAACCTACTCAAGCCTAGATTTAGCCAAAAGTTTAGAGATGCAACCACCATTGCCCCTAAGAAACAAGATCTGAAAACGAGACAAAAGGAGAGAAGGAACGGGGGAAATACCGGCATCCATGGAAAGAGAACGAGGTGGGGATCGACTCCATCGAAGGAAATGGAGAGGGACGCCCCGGAGGCGGAGATCCGCCGGAGCCCTCCCGCGGCGAGTTGAGGATGGAGAGAGGAAGAGGAAAGAGGGGGCGAAGCGAATGGGTATGGGGGAGAAGAAACCTCCCCCTGCCCCGATATAACCCCCTGGTCCCGTCCCTCGGCGGTAGTACCGCGCTGGGGGCGGTAGTACCACTTATAAGCGGTAGTACCGCGCACCACCAGCGGTAGTACCGCCCAGCACGCCACGACAACCAAACAACATGGCTTAGCTTGAAGGAAAAACAAAACGGCAAGAAAAGAGAGCACACCAGCAAATGACCAAGACACACCACTTCAAGAGAGGGCGGTGGCCGAGGCCACCTATGTTTGAGTCAAGAGGTATGGCGCCGCGAAGATTTTAACCTTGGGCCCATGACCAAAACTCATCTTTGAAACACAAGTACCATCAACAATGGCTAAAGTGAAAGACTTGATCAATTTATGCATAATGGGGGGAGGAAGAGTTCATTGAGAGAACAACACTCCCCCTATGTCATGCCTACACCTAAACTAGACAACAAATTGAGCGTGGTGGGGTGTGCAAGGGTTCAAGCCACATTGCTCGAATCAATGATATTTAGCTCATGCCTTCACTCGCGAAATCTTGCTTCATCCAAGGGCTTCGTGAAAATATCTGCAAGGTTATCATGAGTGTTCACATAGTTGAGCTCGATCTCTCCTTGACTAATGTGATCCCGGATGAAGTGATACCGAATCTCAATATGCTTTGTCTTGAAGTGTTGCACCGGGTTGAGAGAGATCTTGATGGCACTTTCATTGTCACACCAAAGAGGCACTTTGTCACAAGTGACACCGTAATCCTTTAAAGTTTGCCTCATCCATAGGAGTTGTGCACAACAACTACCGGCCGCTACATACTCCACTTCGGTGGACGAGAGAGAGACACAACTTTGCTTTTTGGAAGACCAACTTACCAAAGAGCAACCAAGGAATTGGCACCCTCCAGAAGTGGACTTCCGATCCACTTTATCTCCCGCCCAATCGGAATCCGAGAACCCTACAAGCTTGAAGTTTGATCCTCTTGGGTACCATACGCCAAAGTTTGGGGTATGAGCCAAATATCGAAAGATTCGTTTGACCGCCACATAGTGACTTTCCTTAGGTGCGGCTTGAAACCGTGCAAAAATTCCCACACTCAACATGATATCCGGTCTATATGCACAAAGGTAAAGCAAGGGTCCAATCATGGAGCGATATACCTTTTGATCCACCACTTTACCATTGGGATCTATGTCAAGTTGGCACTTGGTGGGCATTGGAGTGGAAGCCGGCTTGACGTCACTTAGCTTGAATCTCTTGAGCATGTCTTGAGTGTATTTGGCTGGGTTGATGAAGGTTCCTTCTCTTCTTTGCTTCACTTTGAACCCTAGAAAGAACTTCAACTCTCCCATGGAAGACATCTCGAACTTTGAGGTCATGAGAGCGGCAAATTCCTCATTGAAAGCTTTGTTAGGTGGACCAAAGATAATATCATCAACATATAATTGGCACGCAAACAACTCCCCTTTGACCTTCTTAGTAAAAAGAGTGGGGTCGATTAGCCCAACTTCAAAACCACGGTCTTGTAACAACTCGGTAAGGTGGTCATACCACGCACGTGGGGCTTGTTTAAGGCCATAGAGTGTCTTATCGAGTTGATACACATGATCGGGAAAGTAGGGATCCTCGAACCCGGGGGGTTGCTTGACGTAAACCAATTCATTAATAGGACCATTAAGAAAAGCACTCTTCAAATCCATTTGTTGTAACTTAAAGTTATGATGAAAAGCATATGCAATCAACATGCAAATGGATTCAAGACGAGCAAGGGAAGCAAAGGTTTCACCGTAGTCGATACCCTCGACTTGGGAGTAGCCTTGTGCTACCAAACGAGCCTTGTTGCGAATGATAATCCCATGTGCATCTTATTTTTTCTTAAATATCCACTAGGTTCCAATGACATTGTGGTTCCCCGTCGGTCTTGGCACCAATCTCCACACTATGTTGCGCTCGAAGTTGTTGAGATCTTCATGCATGGCATTGAGCCAATCCGGATCTTCTAGCGCCTCATAGACCTTGTGGGGTTCAATACAAGAGACAAACACGTGATGCTCACAATAGTTTGTTAATTGTCTACGAGTGCTTACCCCCTTTCTTAAGCTTCCAAGCACATTCGTCAAGAGATGATCCTTGGTGGAGAGCTTGGAAGCAACCTTGGCGGCACGACGCTCCAAATCCTCCTCGGGGGTGAGACGAGGAGTGGTCACTTGATCATCTTGAGTGTCGTCTTGAGCTTGTTCTTGTTCTTGAACTTGCTCGGAGGAGAGAACTTGACCTTGGGCATCACTTGATGTGTCAACACCGTCTTGAGCATGATCTTGCCCTTGGTCATGTTCTTGAGGACGAGGGCCTTCATGTTGTTCTTAGGAAGCGTGTAGGCCTTGGGTTGGTGATGGCTCCACTTGAGTGGAGCATTGTCCTTCTCCTTCGGCCACAAGGGGTTCCTCAATGGGTAGGATAAAACCAACACCCATTCTTCTTATGACTTTAGGAGGAATTTCATCACCTACATCACAAGTGCCACTTTGCTCCACTTGGGAGCCGTTATTCTCATCAAACTCCACGTTACATGTATCCTCAATAAGTCCCGTGGATTTATTGAGGACACGGTAAGCATGAGAGTTTATAGCATAACCAACAAATATGCCCTCATAAGCTCTAGCCTCAAATTTAGACAACCGAACACCTTTCTTGAGAATGAAACACTTACACCCGAACACTCGAAAGTACTTGAGGTTGGGCTTGTTACCGGTGAGTATCTCATATGGAGTCTTGTTCAAGTCCTTGCGGAGGTAGAGCCGATTGGATGCATTACACGCGGTGTTGATGGCTTCGGCCCAAAAGTTGTACGGAGACTTGAACTCCGCCATCATGGTCCTTGCCGCATCCATCAACGTCCGGTTCTTCCTCTCCACAACACCATTTTGTTGAGGGGTGTAAGGTGCGGAATATTGATGCTTGATCCCCTCATCACTAAGAAACTCATCCAAGGTGTAGTTCTTGAACTCGGTGCTGTTGTCACTTCTTATTGTCAAGATCTTTGCATTGTGTTGACGTTGTGCTTCATTTGCAAAGTCAATGACGGTTTGTTGGGTCTCGCTCTTCCTCTTGAAGAAATACACCCACGTGTATCTTGAGTAGTCATCCACAATCACCAAGCAATACTTCCTACCCCAAGACTATCGAAGGATGGAGGACCAAAGAGATCCAAATGAAGGAGCTCCAAAGGCCTCTTTGAGTAAATGATAGTCGTGGGAGGGTGAGCCTTCTCATGTAGCTTTCCTTCTATACAAGCACTGCAAGCACGATCTTTAGCAAAACTAACATTCGTTAGTTCACGGACATGGTCCCCCTTGAGAAGACTTTGCAAAGATCTCATATTGACATGGGCTAGATGGCGATGCCAAAGCCATCCCACATCAACTTTAGCCATTAGGCATGTCGCGGTCTTAGTGGGTCGCTCCGAAAAGTTAATCACATATAGACCGTTCTCGACATGCCCAACAAATGCTACTTTAAGAGTCTTGCTCCACAAGAGGGCCACGGTATCGATATCAAAGAAAGTGGCAAAGCCCATGATTGCAAGTTGACGAACGGAAAGTAAATTGTATGCAAGGGACTCAACAAGCATGACCTTCTCGATCGTGAGATCATGAGAGATGACCACCTTGCCAAGTCCCAATACCTTAGAGGATGAGGCGTCACCCCACTCGACATTGGTGGGCATAGATGGAATCTTATGCACGTCCACCACCAAGTCCTTGCTTCCGATCATATGATTTGTAGCTCCGCTATCGAGCAACCATGATCCCCCACCGGAAGCAACCACCTACAAGAGATTAATGATTGGTTTTAGGTACCCATTTTGTAATGGGTCCTTTGATGTTAGTAACAAGGGTCTTTGGAACCCAAATAGACCATTCAATGTATTCATGAGGAGAACCAACGAATTTGGCATAGACATGCCAATCACTAGCACGGCATAACACATAAGAAGGATTAAAGTCGCCGGCTTTGATGCGAGGAGTGGCATTGCCCTTTTTGACAACGCCACCCTTCTCATTGTTCTTCTTCTTCTCCTCGGAGGCACTCTCTCCCTCCTTCACAAAGGTTTGCATAAGAGGAGGAGGTCGTTTGGTCTTGTCATTCTTCTTCTTGTTCTTTTAGTCGGGCACGTACCCAACCCCTTCCTTGGCCACAACTCCCTTTTGGTTGATCAAGAGGTCATTGAGGTTCTTCTTGCCTTGTATGCAAGTCGCAAGACCTCTCTCAAGTTTCCCCTTTAGCTTAGCATTCTCCTCAACAAGATGCACATGCTCACAACACGGGTTAGTAGCATTTGCATTATCAATTAACATCATACGAGGAAAAGTGGCCTTTTCCTTGGTTAGCTTTACTTGAAGTTGATCATGAGACTCTTTGAGGCTAGCATGAGCACCCTTCAAGACCTTGTGAGCCTTGTCAAGTAGATCAAACTCCTCTTTGAGTCTAGCAAGATCAACCTCAAGTTCGGCCTTCTCGAAGTTTGGCACATGAGAAACAATGAGGACATGATCATAATCTTTCTTTAACTTAGCATGATCAACATTGTGTGACTCCTCAAGAGCCAAACGAAGACCACGCTCTTCCTCAAGAGCATTGGAAAGATCTGAAATCTCATCGGCATAGTCACGACTATGCCCTTCCATCTTAGTGATGGTGTCTTCGTGAGCCTCGATCATGTCATTGGCTTCACCAAGTTGTTCCAAGAGAGAAACAAAGTGCTTCTTGGATTTTCCCTTAAGTTTTCCCATAAAGGCCTCAAACTCATTTTCCTCCACATTCGCTCCCTCAAGTTCATTAATGCTATCCGTTGGAGAAGGATGATTAATGATGGTAGTTTTGATGTTGGGGGTTACCTTGTTGGTGGATTTAGCCATGAGGCATTTGGCGGTGATACTCTCATTGGGTGAGTCGAAGAGGGACACCCGTGGAGTCGTCGCAATGGCAATGGAGGCCATGGCAACCGACTCATCACCTTCATCATCATCGTCATCCTCATTGTACTCTTCTTGTACCACCAATGCCTTGGGAGGAGTCTTCTTGGTGAAGTTGCTCTTGTTGGGGAACGACTTGGCCTTGTCCTTTCGGATGAGCTTGCCACCATTGTCTTCCCTCTTCTCATACGGGCACTCCACAACAAAATGACTCACGTTGCCACAATTGTAGCAAGTCCTTACACGTTGCTTGATCTTCGTGCCACTTGAGTTGTTCTTGTTAAAGTTTGGCCTCGAGTTTTTTTTGCTCCAAAATTGCCTTGAAGCGAGTGCCATGTGTTCATGATATTCATACTTTGTATCCTCAGGGTTGCTCTCCTCTTCTTCCTCTTCTTCTTCTTCAACGGAGAGCTTGGCCTTCAATGCAAGGTTGGGCTTCTTTGCCCTTTGAGAACGAAGCACCGCATTGTCGGTGGTCTTGTCCAAAATGTTCATGGCCACAAACTCATCCAACACTTCGCTTGAGGTCAAAGTGTGGAAGTCCGGTCTTTGACGAATGACGGAGGACATGGCCTTGTGGTAGGGCATCATTGCCTTGAGGAATTTGCGCTTGATCCAATTGTCATCCATGTCCTTGCTCCCGTGATCTCAGAGTGAGACCGTGATTTTGGTTACTCTCCGATAAAGCTCACGAGGTTCTTCATCTTCTTTCATTGCAAACTCATTGGCCTCATCTTGCACCACTTCATAGTTGGAGCGTTGAATGTTTGCGCTTCCCCGGTAGAGGGAGACAACACAAATCCATGCGTCTTTGGCCAAGGCGAAAGGCCGAAGATGAGGTAGGTCTTCGGGTGGGATTGCATCTTGAATGATGAAGAGAGCATTTTCATTGAATTGATTATCCGCGGCTTCTCGAGGAGTGAAGTTGCTTGGATCATGCGGATAGAAACCTTCTTCAATGATTCTCCAAAGGTTAGTGTTCACATGATTTAAATGACGTTTAAAGCGGTAAACCCAAGAATCAAAGTCCTCATTTTTCACAATCTTAGGGGGAGGACCGGCATGATTCAAATGAGTGGAAGGAACCGGTCCACCATACACAAGTGGTGGTTCCACATGAGAAAAGATGCCGGTGCCATTTTTACCACTAGAAGAAGGAGCCTTTTCACTACTAGCTTCCCCCTTGTCGGAGATAGCATCCGTCACCTTGTCGGTGGGATCACCCACTTTCAACGGTGCGATGGATAGTTTAAGCCCCTCAAGAAATTTAGTAAACATGCTTTCAACCTCGGTCGTCATGGAGGTTTTCAATGTCTCCAAGGCCACATTGAACTCCTCACGAGAGACCGAGGTTCCCCCATCGCCCGTAGACGATGTCGGATTCACACTGGAGTGTTCCTCCACACCGTCTACGGTATCAAGCATACTCTTTGGATGGTAAAGTCCATAATAAAGAGACGAGGCTCTGATACCAATTGTAAGGATCGATATGGTTGAGTAGAGGGGGGGTGAATAGGAAACTACCAATTTTTTAGTTTTCTTTACCAAATTAAACTTTGCATCAAAGTAGGTTGTCTAGATGTGCAACTAGGTGAGCAACCTATATGATGCAATAACAACAAGCAACCAAGCAAGCAAGAGAAGTAACACTAAAGAGCTTGCACAAGTAAAGGTAAGAGATAACCAAGAGTGGATCCGGTGAAGACGAGGATGTGTTACTGAAGTTCCTTCCTTTTGAAGGGAAGTACGTCTCCGTTAGAGCGGTGTGGAGGCACAATGCTCCCCAAGAAGCCACTAGGGCCACCGTATTCTCCTCACGCCCTCACACAATGCGAGATGTCGTGATTCCACTATTGGTGCCCTTGAAGGAGGCAACCGGACCTTTACAAACAAGGTTGGGGCAATCTCCACAACTTAATCGGAGGCTCCCAACAATACCATGAAGCTTCACCACAATGGACTATGGCTCCATGGTGACCTCAACCGTCTAGGGTGCTCAAACACCCAAGAGTAACAAGATCCGCTAGGGGTGAGTGGAGGAATCAAAAATCCCTTGGTGGAAGTGTAGATCGGGGCCTTCTCAACCACTACCGAGCAAATCAACAAGTTTGATTGGCTAGAGAGATAGATCGGGCGAAAATGGAGCTTGGAGCATTAATGGAGCTTGAGGGGGAAGAGGTAAGTCAACGGGGAAGAAGGAGACCCCCTTTTATAGTGGGGGCAACAATCCAACCGTTGCCCCACCAACTAGCCCCGCACAGGGTGGTAGTACCGCTAGGAGGGGCGGTACTACCACTGAGCCAGTGGTACTACCGCTTCAGCTAGCGGTACTGCCGCACAGAGGAGAGCAGCAGGGATCTGGACCCAGCGTGGTACTACTGCGGCAGTAAGGGCGGTACTACCGCCTCTACTGCCGCATCTAGTGCCACAAAACCCGACATGAGAAAAAGAACCCTCGAGTCGAGGCAGTAGGAGCCAGACAGCCCAGCGGTAGTACAGTAGCGGGATCATGGGCGATACTACCGCTGCGTAGCGGTACTGCCGCTTGTGACCCTTCGGTGGTACTACCGCTGGGTAGTGCGGTACTACCGCTGGGACACAGACAGGAGAGAGAAGATCTCTCCGTCGAGGCTGAGGACAAGGCGGTGGTGCCAGGCAAGCCAGCGGTAGTACTGCTGTGGAGTCACCGGCGGTACTACCGCTGTGGAGCGGTACTGCCGCTTGTGACTCCTCAACGGTACTAACGCTGGGTTGCGCGGTACTACCGTTGGAACCCAGACAGGAAACAAAAAGAGAAGAGATCTCTCCAACGAAGTGGAAGAGCTCTGAGGGTGAGAAGCTGATGTGTACGTGTTGATTCCACCCAAGCAATACTCCAGCGGACCCCCTCTTGATAGTATGGTGCCCTCTACGCAACTAGTCCATCGAAAGAGAAACGAAAGAGCTACACCGTCTTGAATGACACTCCGAAGGGAAGAAAACGTCTCGTGCCAAGGATGAATTTGTGAAATACTCAAAGCACACGATTAGTCCGCAAACATGTTGTCATCAATCACCAAAACTACATCGAGAGAGATATGCCTCAACAATTACAATCCCATCTCGGTGAGACCGAGATCCCTATCGGTGAGACCGATTTGCCTAGGGTTTGTGGCAGTGGCTATGACATTTGAAACTCGGTGGCGCCGGATGGAAAGGATCGGTGGGGCTGAGTTTGACTTTTGGTTTAGGTCATATGTGGATGTGAGAAAGTATTTGAGGGTTTTGGAGCATATTACTAAGCATTTTGAGCAAGAGCCTCATTAAGCAACACCTCATCCCTCCTTGATAGTATTGGCTTTTCCTATAGACTCAATGTGATCTTGGATCACTAAAATAGAAAATGTAGTCTTGAGCTTTGAGCTTGAGCCAATCCTTTTTCCTTAGCATTTTGAGGGGTCCACTTTTCTCATCCATGCATGCCAATCATTGAGCTTTCCTGAGATATTAATCTTGAAATAGCATTAGCTCAATGAGCTATATGTTGTTAGGAATTACCAAAACCACCTAGGGATAGTTGCACTTTCAGTTTCTGTATTTATAGGAATTTTTGGCGTCGGTCTCACGTCAAGGAGGTGCCCGAGGCGTCCATGAGGCAGGACCACATGCCTGGGGGGTGGGCACGCCCCCCACCCTCGTGGACGACCCGGGACTCTTCTGGCCCAACTCTTTTACTCCGGGGTCTTCTTTTGGTCCATAAAAAATTGTTAAAGATTGGCACGTTAATTGGACTCCGTTTGATATTCCTTTTCTGTAAAACTCAAAAACAAGGAAAAAACAGAAACTGGCACTGGGCACTAGGTTAATAGGTTAGTCCCAAAAATCATATAAAATAGCATATAAATGCATATAAAACATCCAAGGTTGATAATATAATAGCATGAATACTTCATAAATTATAGATACGTTGGAGACATATCATGACCGAACGTGCCCCTCGCCGAAAGTTGTCAGTCAAGGACACTATTTCACACTCGAACGACTGGCCTTCAAGGCTGAGTAAAGTTTATGTTCTAGGGTCCGGATACGATTCAGTGTATGGCCGAATTAAGATCGAGCCTGTCTAAGGGCTTAGCTGGAAAAGGATAATTCCAAATACTCTGAAGAAGGGAAACTCGCCCACAAGCCGGAGTATGCAGTCACGAGAACAAAATTAAGATGATGTTGGAGGCTAGTTTGGGGGCTACTCAGGGAGTCCTGGATTAGGGGGTCCTCGGGATGCCGACCAGTCTAACATGGGTGGAATTGGTGGGCCGCATTGTATCCGGACCAAAGACCTTTTATGCCTTGGTGTGCACTCCACGTCAAGATGAAAGATCTGAAGTTCCCATGATGTAACCAACTATATGTAAACCCTAGCACCCCTGGTGTCTATATAAACCATGGGGCTTGGTCCGTAGAGGCTAGAGGAACAATCGCCATCCCATCAGTTAGGGTTTAGTTCGTCTGATCTTGTGGTAGATCTAATCTGTAACCCCCTTATACACAAGCAATAAAATCAAGCAGGACATAGTATTTTACCTCTTAGAGAGGGCCCAAACCTGGGTAAACATCGTGTCTAACGTCTACCGTTCCCCATCGACCCAAGGTCAACAGTTCGGGACCCCCTACCTGAGATTCGCCGGTTTTGACACCGACAAGGGGCTCTACATCAACCTTGTTGCCCTTCCGATGATGTGTGAGTAGTTTACCACATACCTACAGGTCCATAGTTAGTATCTAGATGGCTCTCTCTCTCTTTTTGATCTTCAATACAATGTTCTCATCGATGTTCTTGGAGTTCTATTTAATGTAATAACTTTTGCGGTGCATTTGTTGGGATCCGATGAATTGTGAGTTTATGATCAGATTATTGATATGTCTCCAACGTATCTATAATTTTTGATTGTTCCATGCTATTATATTATCTGTTTTGGATGTTTAATGGGCTTTATTGTACTCTTTTATATTATTTTTGGGACTAACCTACTAACCCAAGGCCTAGTGCAAATTGCTGTTTTTTTGCCTATTTCAGTGTTTCGGAGAAAATGAATATCAAACGGAATCCAAATGGAATGAAACCTTCGGGAGAGTTATTTTTGGAACAAACGTGATCTAGGGCACTTGGAGTAGACGTCAAGAAAGGAGCGAGGAGGCCACAAGGCAGGGAGGCGTGCCTACCCCCTCCTGGTCGCGCCCCCACCCTTGTGGGCCCCTCGTAGCTCCACCGACCTACTTCTTCCTCCTATATATATCCATATACCCCAAAAACATCCAGGAGCACTATGAAACCCTATTTCCACCGCCGCAACCTTCTGTACCCAAGAGATCCCATCTTGGGGCCTTTTACAGAGCTCCGCCGGAGGGGGAATCGATCACGGAGGGCTTCTATCAACACCATAGCCTCTCCGAGGACGGGTGAGTAGTTTACCACAAACCTTCAGGTCCATAGTTATTAGCTAGATGGCTTCTTCTCTCTCTTTGGATCTCAATACAAAGTTCTCCTCGATCTTCTTGGAGATCTATTCGATGTAATTATTTTTGCGGTGTGTTTGTCGAGATCCGATGAATTGTGGGTTTATGGTCAAGATTATCTATGAACAATATTTGATTCTTCTCTGAAATCTTTTATGTATGATTTGTTATCTTTGCAAGTCTCTTTGAATTACCAGATTGGTTTGGCCTACTAGATTGATCTTTCTTGCAATGGGAGAAGTGCTTAGCTTTGGGTTCAATCTTGCGGTGTCCTTTCCCAGTGACAACAGGGGTAGCAAGGAACGTATTGTATTGTTGCCATCGAGGATAAAAAGATGGGGTTTATATCATAGTGCTTGAGTTTATCCCTCTACATCATGTCATCTTGCCTAATGCGTTACTCTGTTCTTATGAACTTAATACTCTAGATGCATGCTAGATAGCGGTCGATGTGTGGAGTAATAGTAGTAGATGAAGAATCGTTTCGGTCTACTTGTCGCGGACGTGATGCCTATATACATGATCATGCCTAGATATTCTCATAATCATGCACTTTTCTATCAATTTCTCGACAGTAATTTGTTCACCCACCGTAATACTTATGCTATCTTGAGAGAAGCCACTGGTGAAACCTATGGCCCTCGGGTCTATCTTCTATCATATAGGTTTCCCGTCAATTTTACTTTGCAATCTTTACTTTCAATCTATATCATAAAAATACCAAAAATATTTATCTTATTATCTGTATTAGATCTCACTCTCGTAAGTGACCGTGAAGGGATTGACAATCCCTTTATCACATTGGTTGCGAGGTTCTTATTTTTTTGTGCAGGTGCGAGGTGACTTGCGTGTAGTCTCCTACTAGATTGATACCTTGGTTCTCAAAAACTGAGGGAAATACTTATGCTACTTTGTTGCATCACCCTTTCCTCTTCAAGGGAAAACTAACGCAGTGCTCAAGAGGTAGCAATTATCCATGAATATGATTTGAGTTTTCCCTGGACTCTTTGATGCATGATTGGTATAGCTTTGTATTTCTCTCCGATCTATTGATTTGGTTTGGCCAACTGGATTGATTTTTCTTGCAATGAGAGAGGTGCTTTGTAACGGGTTCGATCTTGTGGTGCTTAATCCCAGTGACGGAAGGGACATGACACGTATTTGTCTCATTGCCATTAAGGATAAAAAGATGGGGTTTATTCATGCATGAGTTTACTTTGTCTACATCATGTCATCTTGCTTAAGGCGTTACTCCATTCTTTATGAACTTAATACTCTAGATGCATGTTGGATAGCGGTCAATGTGCGGACTAATAGTAGTAGATGCAGGCAGGAGTCGGTCTACTTGTCTCGTACGTGATGCTTAGATACATGATTATTGCCTTGGATATCGTCATGGTTATTTGCTTTTCTATTAATTACCCAACAGTAATTTGTTTACCCATCGTATGCTAGTTTCAAGACAGAAGCCTATGGTGAAAACTACGGCCCCGTGTCTACTTTATCATATATAAATCCTAAAATACCTTGCTGCAAATTTAATTTATTTAATTTATTTTGTATTTTTGTTTGATCTATCTATCAATTAGTACACAATTTAATCTTGCTCGTAACCGCCGAGGGATTGACAACCCCTTGTTCGCGTTGGGTTGCAAGGATTTGTTATTTGTGTGCAGGTGCTATTAACGAGGTGTTGCATGGTTCTCCTACTGGATTGATAACCTTGGTTCTTAACTGAGGGAAATACTTATCTCTACTGTACTACATCATCCTCTCCTCTTCGGGGAAATCCCAACGCAGTTCACAATTAGCAGGAAGAAATTCTGGCGTTGTTGGCAGGGAGACATCATCAACACGTATCAAGTACCTACACATAAAATTTCATCCCCTTGAATTTACATTATTTGTCATTTTCCTCTTGTTTTCATCACCCCCACTTCTAAAACGTTTTCACAAAAATACAAAAATATTTTCCATTTGCCTTTTTCATGTTTGCTCGTTTGCTTGCTTTTTGCCTTCATGTCAACACACCAAAAACCAAAAAAGGAACTAGGAAAATTAAAGACATATTGATTCTCATCCACTTGCTAATATTTTCAAAATAACCAATTATGTTGAACCAATTTTTGGTGGGTTGAGTGCACTTGATTATCTCTATGAAGTTTTGCTTGAAGATCGCGAATCTGAAAATTGTGATGAAGTGTTAGAAGAAGAAATTTATAAGGTGATTCATGATAGCTCCTTGAATAAAAAGCATGATTGCAATGATGTTATTATAAATTCTATTAATAGAAATTGTGCTAATGATATGCAAAGCTACAAGCTTGGGGATGATAATTTTGTTATGTCCACTACTTATTGCAATGATCATATGACTGGAGTGATAATGCTTCTTATGATCTTGATAATTTATTTAAGCCTCATGATGAATATGTTTGCAATAATATTGAAAGTGGGTTTGTAAGAGTGTCAACTCTAGGTAAAAATAATCCCACATATTTGGAGAGTGTTCAATCTTACGGATTTTTTGATAAAAGTGGGTTTGGAGACGTCATGACTTTAGTTGATGTTAATGCCACTGTCTTGGAAGATTATAAAACTTTTATGCATGTGGATCATCAAGAGAAAAAATTATATGATAGTTATATTGTTGAATTTTATTATGATCTTGCACGTAATTTTTATGAGAGAGGAAAATCTGGTAGTAGAAATTTTCATGCTACTAAATTACCTCTCATTATGTTGAGATTGTCGATGTTTTATTCCTCTTCTTCACATATGTTAGATATTTATTGTCTTGATAATTTGTTTGCTTATAAAATTCCTATGCATAGGAAGTATGTTAGACTTAAATGTGTTTGTCACATGTTTTACGATGATCTCTTTGTATTTCAATTATTATCTTTCATATGAGCGTCAATAAAATCACATGCCTATCTTAATGGCTATAAAGAAACGGCTTGTTGGGAGACAACCCAATAGTTATATTTTTCTGTTTTCTTGTGTGCACACAATTACGCTACGGTTATGGTTGTGTTTTTGTGTTTTAATTAGTGTTTGTGCCAACTAAAGCCTTTGGGATAATTTGGATGATAGTTGCTTTGATTCTGTGCAAAAACACAAACTTTTGCGTCCAGTAGCAGAGTTGTTGAGATTTTCTGGAGCGTGATAAAATTCTGAATTTTTTGACACATGATTGATATACAAATTTACCATGTTGTCCTAATTGTTCAGAATTTTTGCAGTTACAGAAGTATGGTCATTGTTCGAATTGCTACAGATTGTTCTGTTTTTGACAGATTCTGTTTTTGTTGCGTTGTTCGCTTGTTTTGATGACTCTATGGATTGTATCGGGGGTATAAGCCATGGTGAAGTTAGAATAAAGTAGCTATAATGCAGTAATAAAATATGAATGGGTTTGCAACAATACTTAAAGTAGTGATTTGCTTTATCAGGATGTAATGTTCCATCTCCTGCATAAGGATTAGCTAGCAGTTTCTCTATCATACCCAAAGAAATCTCATAATAGATATTTTCAATAGGTTCAGTAGGTTGAGGAGGAACTTCTTGCTCTACTGGTCGGGGTGAAGATACCCCAAAGAAGCCCCTCAAAGGATTGTTTTCCATAGTGACAAGTGATAAAAATTTTAGCACGTAATATAAATGTTTCCTTACCAAATTCCAGTTACCAAAGGAGTTGTGTAGAATAGGTCTCTCAAATTTGTGATACATCTCCAACGTATCTATAATTTTTTTATTGTTCCATGCTATTATATTATCTGTTTTGGATGTTTTATATGCATTAATATGCTATTTTATATTATTTTTGGGACTAACCTATTAACCTAGAGCCCAGTGCCAGCTTCTGTTTTTCCTTGTTTTTGAGTTTCGCAGAACAGGAATACCAAACGGAATAAAACCTCCGCGATGATTTTTCTTGGACCAGAAGACAACCAGGAGACTTGGAGATCAAGTCGGAGGAGTCACGAGGCGGCCACAAGGGTGGAGGGCGCACCTAGGGGGGTAGGTCGCGCCCCCT
>NC_057800.1:116725451-116754391 GCF_018294505.1 Triticum aestivum
CCTAATTCCTTCGCCTATATATTCACATATATTCCCAAATCACTAGAAGTATCCATGAAAACACTTTTCCACCGCCGCAACCTTCTATACCCGTGAGATCCCATCTAGGGGCCTTTTTCGGTGCCCTGCCGGAGGGGGATTCGATCACGGAGGGCTTCTACATCAACTCTATTGCCCTTCCGATGAAGCGTGACTAGTTTACCACAGACCTATGGGTCCATAGCTAGTAGCTACATGGCTTCTTCTCTCTCTTTGATTCTTAACACCATGTTCTCCTCGATGTTCTTGGTGATCTATCTGATGTAATATTCTTTTGTTGTGTGTTTGCCGAGATCCGATGAATTGTGGATTTATGATCAGCTTATCTATGAATATTATTTGAATCTTCTTTGAATTCTTATATGCATGATTTGATATCTTTGTAATACTATTCGAATTATCGGTTTGGTTTGGCCAACTAGATTGGTTTTTCTTGCAATGGGAGAAGTGCTCAGCTTTGGGTTCAATCTTGTGGTGTCCTTTCCCAGTGACAGTAGGGGCAGCAAGGCATGTATTGTATTGTTGTCATCCAGGATAAAAAGATGGGGTTTTCATCATATTGCTTGAGTTAACTCCTCTACATAATGTCATCTTACTTAATGTGTTATTTTGTTCTTCATGAACTTAATACTCTAGATGCAGGCAGGAGTCAGTCGATGTGTGGAGTAATAGTAGTAGATGCATAATCGTTTTGGTCTACTTGACACGGAAGTGATGCCTATATTTCATGATCATTGCCTTAGACATCGTCATAACTTTGCGCTTTTATATCAATTATTCGGCAGTAATTTGTTCACCCACTATATTATTTGCTATCTTGAGATAAGCCTCTAGTGAAACCTATGGCCCCCGGGTCTATTTCCATCATATAAGTTTCCGATCTACTATTTTCCATCATATTAGTTTCCGATCTACTATTTTTGAAATATTTTACTTTCCAATCTATAAACCAAAAATACCAAAAATATTTACTTTGTCGTTTGTTTAGTTTCATCTATCTCTATCAGATCTCACTTTTGCAAGTGACTGTGAAGGGGTTGACAAACCCTTTATCGCGTTGGGTGCAAGTTGGTTGATTGTTTGTGCATGTATTGGTGATTTGTGTGTTGTCTCCTACTGGATTAATACCTTGGTTCTCTAACTGAGGGAAATACTTATCTCTAATTTGCTGCACCACCCTTTCCTCTTCAAGGTAAAAATCAATGCAAGCTAGAGAAGTAGCAGGAAGAATTTCTGTCGCCATTGCCGGGAAGATCTATGCCAAGTCAAGACATACCAAGTACCTATCATAAACTCTCATCTCTTGCATTACATTATTCGTCATTTGCCTCTCGTTTTCCTCAACCCCCACTTCTAAAACGATTTTCAAAAAGATTTGCCTTTTCTTCCTCCCTCTTATGCTCGTCTTCTTCGTTTGCTTTTTGTGAGCTTGTGTGTTGGATTGCTTGCTTTGTCATGATGGCTCAACCAAATAACGTTGCTCCTCACTTTAGGAGGTTGGAAGAAATTGAAAATAATGTTAGGAGCTTCATGTCTTTACAATTTGAGCATAATAGTTTCTTTAGAAATGAGCTTAAGGAGCGGAAAAGTTTTATGGAGTACATGAATAAAGAGCTCGATGATATGTCTAAGGAATTTTATGGTTTGAAATCTCAGTTTGCTCATCTTGGAAATTTAGTAGGCCAAATTTCTAATAAACAAGCTACCTTAGTAAATAAGATGGCCGCTAAACCAGAGTCTTTAAATAATGATGAAGATCTTAAATTGATTGATGTGACTCCTATTGAATCTTTGTTTTCCAATGTAAATCTTGATAAATATGGGACTGGAGATGAGTCAACTTTAGTTAGAAGGCATCCCAATGATTCAGAGTTTTTAGATCTTGATGCAAAAATTGATAAAAGTGGGATTGGAGAGGTCAAAACTTTAAGTAGCAATGAACCCACTCTTTTGGATTTCAAGGAATTTAATTATGATAATTGTTCTTTAATAGATTGTATTTCCTTGTTGCAATCCATGTTGAATTCTCCTCATGCTTATAGTCAAAACAAAGCTTTTACTAAACCTATCGTTGATGCTATGATGCAATCTTTTGAAGAAAAGCTTGAATTGGAAGTTTCTATCCCTAGAGAACTTTATGATGAGTGGGAACCTACTATTAAGATTAATATTAAAGACTATGAGTGCCATGCTTTGTGTGATTTGGGTGCTAGCATTTCCACGATTCCAAAAACTTTATGTGATGCGCTAGGTTTCCATGAATTTGATGATTGTTCTTTAAATTTGGATCTTGCGGATTCCACTATTAAGAAACCTATGGGAAGAATTAATGATGTTCTTATTGTTGAAAATAGAAATTATGTGCCCGTAGATTTCATTGTTTTTGATATAGATTGCAATCCTACATGTCCTATCATTCTTGGTAGACCTTTCCTTAGAATGATTGGTGCAATTATTGATATGAAAGAAGGAAACATTAGATTTCAATTTCCGTTAAGGAAGGGCATGGAACACTTTCCAAGAAATAAAACTAAATTTCCATATGAATCTATTATGAGAGCTACTTATGGATTGCATACCAAAGATGACAATACCTAGATTTGTTTGTGTTTTTATGCCTAGCTAGGGGGGTTAAACAATAGCGCTTGTTGGGAGGCAACCCAATTTTATTTCTGTTTCTTGATTTTTGTTCCTGTTTTGCAATAAATAATTCAGCTAGCCTCTGGTTAGATGTGGTTTTGTGTTTTAATTAGTGTTTGTGCCAAGTAAGACCTTTAGGATGGCTTACGGTGATAGTTGATTTGATCTTGCTGAAAAACAGAAACTTTTGTGCTCAAGAAAACAATTCTCATTTTTAACAGAAGCGCGATAAAATACTGATTCTTTTTGTAGAAGATTAATAAACAAATTGCTTAGGCTGTCCTAATTTTTCAGAATTTTAGAGTTAGAGAAGTATTCTAGAGTTACAGATTACTACAGACTGTTTTGTTTTCGACAGATTCTGTTTTGTATGTGTTCGACAGAATCTGTTTTGTATGTGTTGTTTGCTTATTTTTGATGAATCTATGGGTAGTATCAAGGGGTATGAACCATGGAAATGTTGGAATATAGTAGATATTACACCAAGATAAATAAACAATGAGTTCACAAGAGTACCAAAAGTGGTGATTTATTTTCTTATACTAACAGAGCTTATGAGATTTTCTGTTAAGTTTTGTGTTGTGAAGTTTTCAAGTTTTGGGTAAGGATTTGATGAACTATGGAATAAGGAGTGGCAAGAGCCTAAGCTTGAGGATGCCCAGGGTACCCCAAGGTAATATTCAAGGACAACCAAGAGCCTAAGCTTGGGGATGCCCTGAATGACATCCCCTCTTTCGTCTTCGTCTATCGGTAACTTTACTTGAGGCTATATTTTTATTCACTACATGATATGTGTTTTGCTTGGAGTGTCTTGTATGATTTGAGTCTTTGCTTTTTAGCTTGCCACAACCATCCTTGCCTCAGTCACACACAGAGAAAGATAGGGCTTATAGTTTCGCCTCCCGACCTTTTACCTCAAGGGTAATGTCAACAATAATACTTTATGATAACCTACATCCGAGTGGCTATATATATAGTGATACTATTCATCACTCAGGGTGCAGAATAAGTTATTCTTCATCCGAGGTAATCTTACGATCATTTCATAATTAAATTACATTTGAAATTCAAATAGTTACATTCCTATTGATTCACTACGTAAAATTTGGCATAAGAAAATAAAAATATAGGTCATAAGACAAGAAAATTTGCAGTTTATGTGTATTTTACACTATGTTTTTACATTTGTAATTTTACATAAAATAAAATATCTTTTACGATGATTATATATTTTCTTACGACCTCTTTTTACGTTGGAAATAAGACAAAACTTACGGAATGTAAAATTACGGTGCATTGATGGTAAAATAGAGGGGGTGAAGAATAACTATTCCTCACCCAGGGTGACGAATAGCGCGACCATATATATATATGGATCTTCCCCAACATATAGTGCTTGCCAAAAAGGAAAAGGTGTAAAAATTAAAGGTGAAGATCACCATGACTCTTGTAAGAAGGTAAAAGTAAAAGACAGGCCCTTCGCAGAGGGATGCAAAGGTTGTCATGCGCTTTTATGGTTGATGCACAAAATCTTAATGCAAAAGAACGCCACTTTATATTGTGCTTGTGATAAAGAACTTTATTTTGCAGTCCGTCGTTTTATTTCTTCCATATCACAAGTTCGTATAAAGCTTATTTTCTTTACACTATAAGATCATACATATTTTAGAGAGCAATTTTTATTGCTTGCACCGATGACAACTTACTTGAAGGATCTTACTCAATCCATAGGTAGATATAGTGGACTCTCATGGCAAAACTGGTTTAAGGGATATTTGGATGCACAAGTAGTATCTCTACTTGGTGCAAAAGATTTGGATAGCATAAGAGGGAAAGCAAGCTCGACATGTTGTAGGATCCATGACAATATAACTTCTATTCGGATATAAGAAAACATAACTCATTATGTTGTCTTCCTTGTCCAACGTCAACCTTTTAGCATGTAATGTTTTAATGAGTGCTCACGGTCACAAAAGATGTCCAAGATAGTATATTTATATGTGGAACCTCCCTTTCTTTACTACTCCTATTAATTGCAACAATGACCAAAATTAAGTTTGTCAAGTCCCAACAAATTTTATTCATCATACTCTTTATGTGTGAAGTCATCACTATCCATAAGGTCATTATATAATCCTTTTTACTTCTTTTATTCTTTTCTTTTTCTCAAGATCATAGCAAGAAAGAAAAGCTCTCAACTCAAAACTACTCTTTATTATATAACTCATGGAATCAATTACATAGATAGATCACAAAGCAAAACTCAAAGCTAGATCATACTAAAACATTATTCTACTAAGCCGAGATATAACGAAAAGGATCGAACTAAGAAAAATGATAAAGGTAAAGATGTGATAATGATACGATATCGAGGCACCTCCCAAGCTTGGCACAAGCCAAGGGGAGTGTCCATACTCATGTATTTAGATCTCTTTCTTCGGAGGTGGTGATGATGGAGTTGATGATGTTGTAGGCTTGTCCTTTCTCCTCAGCGTACTCATGAGGATGGTATTTTCCTCCTTCAGGTCATCGATCTCCTGCTCTAGTATTAATATCTTTTTGCATAACTCTT
Organism: Triticum aestivum; assembly: GCF_018294505.1. Classification (NCBI taxonomy): domain Eukaryota; kingdom Viridiplantae; phylum Streptophyta; class Magnoliopsida; order Poales; family Poaceae; genus Triticum; species Triticum aestivum. Next base: position 116,730,703 of record NC_057800.1, read on the forward strand.
GCTTATTCTCCCGCAAAAGACGAAAAGGGATAAACTCGATCTTAGGTTTCTTTGTTTTATTAGGGAGACTCGACTTTTTGAACTCCACGTGCATGTCCCTAGGTTGGGGTAGTGGGACTTCCTCTTCATCAGAACTTGTCTCTTCCTTTGTAGTCTTCTTCTTCCTCCATGGCCCAACAATAATGCTCCACATCCCCGTAAACCTTGGGGTCTGCAATGTAATCAGCTACATAGCTCTCTCCCTCCAAATCTTGGGACGACATCCCTTCAGATCTATCGGAAAAATAGTTAGAAACAAAGACATGGGATTTTGCCATGGTACGGTGGTCAAAACCTCTGGGAGATTATATAATGAATTTTTACCGACCAAAAGAAGTGTGCTACAAGAAAACGGACTCCGGAGGGCAAACAAGGTGGCCACAAGCCTAGGAGGCACGCCAGGGGGTAGGGTGTGCCCCCAAGGCTTGTCGCCTCCTTGTGCACTTTTTAGACTACTTTTTATTTTACAATTTTTTAAAATATTCCAAAACGGAGTAATATTGCCATTGGAAAAGTTTTGGGGTCGATTTACTTACCGTACCACATACCTATTCCTTTTCGGAGTCTGCAGCGTCCGGGTAGGTCTCCCTTATGTACTCCTCCGGAGTTTTGGTATTAATAATATTGGTTTCAACATTTATGGGAGTACATGAGATATAATGTTTGATTCCTTGCCCGTTTACCACCTTCGGGTTGGTGCCTTCGACGTTGTTGATCTTGATAGCACCAGAATGGTAGACCTCCTCGATAATATAGGGTCCTTCCCATTTAAGAGAAGTTTTCCTGCAAAAATTTTAAACGAGAATTGTACAGCAAGATAAGGTCACCTACATTAAATTCATGCTTTTGTATCCTTTTGTCATGCCATCGTTTAACTTTTTATTTAAACAACTTGGCATTTTCATAGGCTTGGGTTCTCCATTCATCAAGTGAGCTAATGTCAAATAACCTCTTCTCACTGGCAAGTTTAAAATCATAGTTGGGCTCTTTAATTGCCCAAAAAGCTTTATGTTCTAGTTCAAGAGGTAAGTGACATGCTTTTCCATAAACCATTTTATACGGAGAGATACCCATAGGGTTTTTATAAGCAGTTCTATAAGCCCATAATGTGTCATCGAGTTTCTTGGACCAGTTCTTTCTAGATCTATTGACAGTCTTTTGCAATCAATTTTATTTCTCTATTACTCAATTCTACTTGACCACTAGACTGAGGATGATATGGAGATGCAATTCTATGGTTGACATCATATTTAGCAAGCAATTTACGGAAAGCACCATGAATAAAATGTGAACCACCATCAGTCATTAGATATCTAGGAACTACAAACCTCGGGAAAATGACTTCTTTAAGCATTTTAATAGCAGTGTTATGATCAACACTACTAGTTGGAATAGCTTCTACCCACTTAGTAACGTAATCATCAACAACTAAAATATGTGCATACCCATTAGAAGGAAAGGGTCCCATATAATCAAAGCCCCGGACATCGAATGGTTCAATAACAAGTGAATAATATGTGTATTTGCTCTTTTGTGTGTAGGTGTTGTTAACGAGGTTTCGCGTGGTTCTTCTACTAGATTGATAACCTTGGTTTTTAACCGAGGTAAATACTTATCTCTATTGTACTGCATCATCCTCTCCTCTTCGAGGAAATCCCAATGAAGCTCATAAGTAGCACTCACTTCACAAAATCATGATGGATTCAGGGGCTAATGACGGGGTTACTCATAAAGGGTAGGCTCATGAAGGTCCAAGGTATCATGAACCATAGAATCCATGGGTAAGACTAACATCGGCCATTTGAGAAGTCAATCGACCACACTGGAGTTTTTGTTACTCGGATGCATCTGTGTACCAGGTACTCAGACGGATGAACATACTCGCATGGCTAAGTCACTCGGATGGTGAAGATGAACACGCGATAGAGATATCTGAAGCGCCAAGGCAGCTTGTGGGGCATGCGTTACTAGCATTAACTTCGTTAGTTACCATTGGTAGCGGGTTTATTCAATGTAATCCCTTAGCTCCCGTGTAATGGCAAAGACCAGGGGTCCGACACACTCTATATAAGCCGCCCCTTATCTCGTAGACGGGGATTCACATCCTTTGTAATCATCATCAGACACAGATAAAGAGAAAGGCTCCCAGGGGTCGAGACATGGCGTTCTTACCTCTTCTCATAGGAGCTCAAACTAGTACTCCCTCCATAAACTAATATAAGAGCGCTTAGATCAGTACTTTAGTGATCTAAACACACTTATATTAGTTTACATAGGGAGTAAATCGCACGTCTCAGACTTGCGATTAGTTAGATCCAGCTCCATCCTCATCCCCTCTCTATTGTCGGAATCATCCCCACAACACTCGCCACCTCCCATCCCCTCCTCCCCCATCCACATGGCAGGTCTCCTCTGCCTCTTATAACATCCTTCTCTCCCGGCCCATCCTATCCACCCCCTTTTCTGTCAAAATGGCACTAGATTGATCCTTTTGTCTACTTTGGATACTGGAGCACATAAGGTCATTTGATGCTTTTTTTTATCATTTTGTTGGGAAAATCAAAATCTACAGAGTATTCTTTTGATATTACTCCAAAACTATTCATGAAGTGAGCTGGGAGACGACGTGATGAGTGACCCCTAGTCTGGGACACCATCACACTACCTCTCTCATTCTTTCCCTTCCTTGCCTCACCTTCCCCCTTTTGCTGTCGAAGTGGCACTAGATTGATCCCTCTGTCTACTTGGATAGTGGAGCACATTGGGTCATTTGAGAGCTGAATTTTGCGTGTTCTGTTTCAATGAATACTTCTGTCGTGGCTCATAATTAATCATACTTTTTTTTATCATTACGTTGGGAAAATCTACCGAGTATTTTGTTGAGATTACTCCAGAGTTATTCATGAAGTGAGCCATTCTGCATGTGTTCATGATTGTCTTGTTGAACTTGAGCCTATCATAACTATTGCAACATACTTTTTATGTAAAGAATTTGGAAGAACTCATGTTACTATGCAATTCCAGAGTTTGTCATCCAAAAATGATTTGATATTGAAACCTCAATGGGATTTCATGAGCCAATTCAATGAGCACCCAAACAAGGGAATTCGTACTCAGTCTCATTTCGGTTCCTCAATTGATTTTGTATTCCAACCAATTCAATACGGAGAGCTTCAATACAGACATCCAAACAAAGCATTGATCTATTGACCTCTTTGCAAGAAAGAAGAATTGTATAACGACAAACTCTCAACTAATCGATTATGAACCTGTCGACCATTTCGGAACTCGCCCTAAATTGCTCATTCTAGGACGACCTCGCTCTAAATGGGAGTATAGCAGCGGTGTAGTACGACCAGTTGAGCTTTCAGTTTGACCTTGCCAACAAATTAACCGGCCATTGATGTTTGGTCGACGACTCGACGTAGCACTGCACGTACAGACGTAGTACGTACTACACTATCAGTATACGGTCTACCTGCAGCAAAGACGGTATCCGTTTGATAGTTGTGGTTTGACGAACTAACTTGAATGCTTGAGTACCAAATACGTACTCCCTTCGTCCGGAAATACTTGTCGGAGAAATGGATGTATCTAGACGCATTTTAGTTTTAGATACATCCATTTTTACCCATTTTCTTGACAAGTATTTCCGGACGGAGGGAGTATGTACGTACAATCTTTTTTTTGAGGGGACGTATGTACGTACAATCGAAACGTTACAGAGTACTCGCTGTATCTGTCACGACACAAAATACAGCGGTACTACTGTACTAAGCCGATGACGGATCCCACGGCACCTCGATCGGTTACTTCCACGCAAAGTTACCGCGCTCTGACCCTGACACACTGACGGGCGCACACCGCGGCGCAGACACGCGCGTACACATGCAATGCAGGCAGGAAATGCAGAACAGTAGTAAAGCCGACGCCGCCATGCTCTGATTGCTTTCAGAGACACACATGCCCCATTCATTCCTTACATCATCGTCGAGCTGAGCTGAAAGCTCTCTGCAACTGCAAACACGTTGGAATTGAGACGTGGATAATGGTCGAGGTTAAGATCTCCATCACAGTGTTTTTACTGCGCTCGGAAACAAGCCGGTGAAGCCAAAATTACTGCCGGCGAGCACCAGTCAAACCATACATACTAGTAGTATAAAACGATCTTATATATTAGTAGTATTTGGGAGGAGGGAGTATATATATACGGATGCAACGGCCCAAGATGTCACCACTCTGATAGTAAGTGACGATACGGAGTGCGTGATGCAAGAGCAATTAAGTGTACCGTGTACCCGTATAAATGAAACACTGCTGCACCACAGATCCATGGATGGACGATTCGGTTTGAATTTTGAATGCCACGCCGTGCAAACGACCCACAAAAGAAGAGAAAATTCTACTCCTCCTCCCACTACTAGCGAGCTGAACGTTAATTCTGGCATCAATGTGTAGTTATTTCCGTGGAGTACGCACCCACACATTAAATCTGGTCGGAGTCGTAATAAAAAGCCCGTTGCTGCGCTGTGGACGTTACGGGCATCCGATGTGCACCGTAACTGTCACAGCGCCCGGCTTTCTACCGCGCCGTGCCGCTGTGCCGCGAGAAACTAAACTGAGAACTGACCAAAAGCGATTCCCAATCACCGAACCATGCTTACAGAATGTGAGGCAGTGATCCGAAATACCAAATAATGGCTCGCAAGATGATAATATTGTTCCGGATTGACCCATTGACCCTTCTGTGAACGGCGGGATCGATTTAATTAACAGTTTGGCATCCGATCCTCTCCTTTGTTTCCCATGACAGGGAAAGGAGGCAGCAGAAACAACCCAAACCCGACCTCCTCCACACATCCACCCATCCATCGCTCTTTTTTAGTGTTGCACCCATCCGTCGCCCGGGGAGTAGTGCTGATGCAACGGAAATGGTTCGAGGTTGCAAATGATTTTCCCGGGAATCAGCTCATGTCAGCATGCACCCACGCACACCGGAATTTTTCCATATAAAGCAAGCTGGGGAAGAAAAGAAAGGTTAGGTAGAGATTCCGCCATTAGCTACGAGTGCGAGAATAATCACCTCACGGTTAGGGGCGGTGTCTGACGAATATCATGTACCCCGGTGTTTGACTTGGGCTGCTAGACAGAGAACAACAAAAGGGAGTCAACGCACATTCTTTTTCTTTTTCTCTGGAAATTCACGATAGTATTTCCCTTGGCGTCGATATTCCTCTTGAAGTTCTTTTTCTTTTCCTTTTTCAAGAAAAATTTCCTTTGGAAAATTCCATTTCGTCATGATGCTCCTTCAGACGGAGATGCTGGCCGAGGCCTTTTCTTGAAACACTCGCGAATCTTTTAAGACGTCTTCTGAATCCAAAATTAGTAGCCTCGTAGAGCCATAGATCCCAATTAGTCGCCGGCTAACTCCTTGTCCTTTGTACGACGTCGATCTTAAAGAAGGCACAATGATACATTAGTAATATTCAGGCCGTGAACATAGGAAAAGCAACAGAATCTATTGACACTGGCATTTTGTCAGTGTGATGGGCGGAGACATGCCAAGCAGAAAAACATCCATCGTCGGTGTCATCTCGCGTCTGGCGTCTGCATGCCGCCCAATGGCCGCGCGGCAGTAACACCGACGAGCAAAGCGTGTACTATCGCAGTGAACCCATGATACTCCATCAGACAGCACTACACCTGACCTGACCCGACCAAAGCTGACTTTCAGACAGAGTGACTTTGATGTTTACCCGCAAAAAAAAAGTGACTTTGATGTTGCATCCAAGGGTTCAGTGGTTGGGTTCGTGAATTTTTAAGATGTTCCCAAAATTCACAAAAAGTTCACGAATTTCAGAAAATAATTCATTTTGGAAGAGGAGCGTCGGCAGCGGCGTCTGATACGTCTCCAACGTATGTATAATTTATTATTCTTCTATGCTGTCATATTATCATTCTCTTACGCATTGGGTTGTAAGTATTTGTTTTTTGTGTGCAGGTACCGTTTATATAGTGTTGTTTGGTTCTCGTACTGAATTGATAATATTGGTTTCATAACTGAGGAAAATACTTACCGTTGATGTGCTGCATCATCCTCTTCTCTTCGAGAAAATACCAACGCAAATACAAGTACTTAGCGTCGGTAGCGCTGCCTCCTCCACAAGCTCCTACTGCCTAACCCCAAATCGAAGCAAGCGGTTTGAGGAACTTAACGAAACAGTGCAAATCGAACTAAATCAATGCCTACAGCTAGTGACTGTGGCAGAGTAGAGGAAATCACATAGTTACGGGACAATAGCGGTAAAAAAGTTAGGGTTTTCGCAATGTTCCTCAGCAGCTAGTGACCCTAAATGGACGTGGCGTGGGTCAACATGCAAGCAAGAAGGTCTGCAAATGATCGTGCGAAAAACTACCTTGGATGAACCACTTACTGAAAAAATTAGAAACTAAAGATGCATTTTAAAAGAATTAGGACTAAAATGACTTTTTAGGATCACTTTGGTTGAAGGCCTGAACAACATGCCTGCGAAAAACTCATGCCTGGACCCAGCCTCACTTGTTGGAATTTTTTGCCTGGTCAGGCGGGCCTGGCGTGCATGCGTTTGGTTTACACCCTGGCCCTGCGACTGCCGTGCAGTGCAATTAGTATATAAAGAAACCCATCCCATGCCATCGACTTGATGCAAAAGAAATAATATAGTATTGCCAGGCACACCTGCAGGCACACCCAGGACGCCTGGCTCACGCTAACCCTGCTGCCGGCCGGTTAGGTGCGGCTAATCACGTTTCAGGCTTTTGCATGCCGGGCTAGTATCTATTGTTCCTGGACACAAACCAAACAAGACCCAGGCAGATCCCAGGGAAGCTCCAGGTCAGGCAATTTTGCATCAGGGCAGAAACCAAACACACTCTTAGTTCTAATTCTTCCAAAATGCATCTTCAGTCCTAATTCGCAAAAGGTTCACAAATTTCAGAAAATTATTCACAATTTCATAAAATGTCCACGAATTTGTAAGAAAAAAAATTACAAATTCGAAAAATTCACAATTTCAAAATCTGTTTCTGAATTCAAAAAATGTTCAAGATTTCAAAAAGAGTTCATCAAGTCAAAATATATTCACATTTGCAAAAAATGTTTGTTAATTCAAAAAATATTTATCATTTCATACTATTCATGATCTCAAAAACATGTTCAGGAATTGGTAAGATGTCCTCAAAATGAGAACGAAGCAGAAAAAGAAAGAGAAAGAAAGGAAAACCGGCATGTGAAGGTTCTATAACCTTCTCTAAACCGGAAGGGAAGGCTCCCCAATAGTTTACGTGTGCCGGCCCGGTATCTTCGCATAGCGATCATAGTGTACGCGCTAGGTCGCCGCTCCGACTATTTATCGCCTTAAGCCAGACAAGCACTAGATCTCGCTGAAGCTTTTTCTCCCGTCGTGACGTATTGGGCCCGCCCGTTTACATGCGCATATTCATAATAAAGGAAAGCGGTAATCGGTCTCTGGCCTTCAGGTTGAAGGCGCGCTGCACTAGCCACTACGCCAAACTACTTTCCATGGTAAGACGAAGGGCTGCCACCTACTTGAGGCAACTCGTGCCGTTTTCTTAGAGATTTTTTTCCTTTACTTTATTTCTTTTCTTTTTTCTTCTCCCTTTTTCTTTGGTTTTCTTTATTCTCCTTTTACTTTCTTTCATTCTGATACTTTTTTCTTCTCTCTTCTCTGTTTTACATTCTTTTTTGCATTTTATTTCTTTCATTTTTATTTATTTCTTATTTTGCTTATTTTGTTTTCATTTTCGGTTTTCTTTCCTCTTTTGTTTATTATTCCACATTTTTTGTATATGTCAACAATGTTTTTCAAATACATGTCTAACATTTCTTCTTCATTTTTTATTTTCTTCTTATGTTTTTTCTCATTTTCACTCTATATTTTTGTATATGTCTAAAGCATTTTGTTAATAAGTGATCAACATTTTTCATATACACATTGTCCAAACACTTATTCAACACTTTTTAAATACTTGTTCAATATTTTTTAAATACATGTTCAATATTTTTCAAATACTTGTTCATTTTTTTAATATTTGTTCAACATTTTCAAATACTTATTCAACATTTTCAAATAATTGTACAACATTTTTTAAATACTCAATCAATTTATTATTCAACATTTTTCAAATAATTGTTCAACATTTTATTACTTATTCAAATATTTCAAATACTTGTGCAACATTTTTTAATACTTATTCAATATTTTCTAAAACTTGTTCATCAATTTTTCAAAGTTTTTTTGAAGTGTGTTTTTTGTATGTATAATATTTTAAAATATAAATAAAAGTACAAAAATAAAGCAAAAGACGAGAGCACAAAACAGAAATAAATAAATATAAGGCCATGGCCTTCTGCTCGGCTGGGCCGGCCCATTTTGGCTCCGCCAGACGCGAGGCTTCCCGGGTGTGCGTGCCCGACTGGGCCGGCCCATTCTAGATGAAGTGAAGCGAGCTGTGGGGTGAAAAATGGGAATTTCCTATTCGCCGCTTACTGCGGCAAGTAGTCGCCGCTTCGCACATGGCATAGCTCACCCTGGGCCGGCCCATTTAACTGGTTTCCTTGGCGAGATTAAAAAACCGCAACAAAAATTGCTCGCGACAGGGATCGAACTAACGACCTCCTGTAGAGGTACAAGCGGCGGTAGCCATCGCGACTGACTCGTGGATGTGAAAAAATAACAAAGCTAAACTTAAAGAAAGTAAAAGCGATGACAAAACTTAAAACCTTCTACTGGTTCTTTCTGGTTTTCTTCAGTCTTATTCTGTTATTTCTTTTTTCCCATTTTCTTTGTTTTTTCTTTTTTAATATGGTTTTCAAAAACTTCGAATATGGTTTAGAATTTTCAAAAATGTTCTTTTTGTCAAAATTTGTTCATATTCCTGAAATAGTGTTCACATTTTCAAATTTTTGTTCACAATTTTGAAAACTGCTCCTGATTTTTTTGTTTTCTTTCTATTTCTTTTCCTTTTTTTCTCTTTTCTTCAAAATAAACTCAAATATATTCAAATTTTCTTCGTATTTTTATAAAAATTTCAGTTTTCGAAAAATGTTCTCAAAATTCAAAAATTGTCCTCGTTACACAAAAAAGTTCAAAACTTTCGAAATGCAGAAAATGTACCAGATTTCATAAGATGTTCACGTTTTCAGAAAATATTCGCGCTTCCAAATTTGTTCAGGGTTTTTCAAAATTTGTTCTCAAGATTCAAAAAATGTTCATCCTTTAAAAAATTGTTCACGCTTCCAAATTTGTTCGCGATTTTTCAAAATTGTTCTCAAAAATGGTTGTGCTTTAAAAAACTGTTCACGCTTCCAAATTTGTTCTCCGTTTCAAAATTTGTTCTCCAGAGTAAAAACATGTTTGTGGTTTAAAGAAATGTCACAAATTCCAAAAATTTTGGGAAACTCAAATTTTGTTCGTTTTCAGAAAATTTGTTTGTGTAATTGTACGTTCCAAAAGTTGTTCACTACAGTAACTAATTCCGGTTCAAAAATTTGTTTGCGTAATCGTACGTTCAAAAAAGTTTGTGCTTTTTGAAAAACTGTTCCCATTATCAAATTTTTGTTCTCAAGATTCTATAAATGTTCGGGTTTTCAGAAAATGTTCAGGAATTTTTTAAACAAATATGTCGAAAAATGTTCACGCCTTTTGTTTTTATTTTTTGAAATTTGAAAATATGTCCGAGTTGTTAAAAAAGTTATCGTATTTTGAAACATTGCTCGTTTGTTAAAAAATCACAATTTCGAAGGAAAGTTTGAAAAAATTGAAAAAACTCTCCAGATTCTTCATTGGTATTAGTTCTTATATTAGCACGCTTCATTATTTAACAACCAACACGTGATAGGTCTAGTGGTTTGCTCATCTGGAACGCAACTTGGAGGTTCTGAATTCGAATCCTGGCAGAAGGTCGTTTACTTTATTTTTTTATCATTATCATCGCAGCGCTACTGTACAAGCAAAACGCGCCCACTATTGGGCCGGCCCAGTCGGGATTTCGGTGCGTGCGTCGTACAGTTGTTTGACGCAGAATGCGTCCAATAGGAGCTCTCTGAAAAATGCTCGGGAGCTCCTATACAACGCCGCAGGCGCCCGTTAACGATCCGGTGCCTGCAGCACTCCTAGCATGGGCCGGCCCACTAACATGCTGCCCCAAAAAAATTTAATTTTTTTTACGAAAATAAAAATATGGAATGAAGAAAGGTTTACAGATTTAAAAAAAAAAGTTCATCCATTTGAAAAAATACGTTCACATCTTTAAAAAAGGTTCATAAATTTTGAAAAAGTTCATCAATTTGAAAAAAAGTTCATTCAATTTAGCAAAAGTTCATCAAATTTGATTTTTTTTATAGAAATTGAAAAAAAGTTCATGTATTTTTAGAAAAAGTTCGTGGAACTGGAAAAAAGTTCATAAATAAAAAAAAATCATCCATTTTGATGACAAATGTTAATTAAATTTCGTACAAAGTTCATGAATTTTCAAAAAAGTTCATCAATCTCAAAAACGTTCACAGGGTTTTTGAAAAAAAATCGTCAACCAGCGCCTAGATGGGTTAGGGACGCCACAGGCGCCAGTTAACAAAATGCACGTTAACTGGCGCCTGTGGCGCCAAATAGGAAATGCCAGAAATGTTTGCCGCACTAACTGGGATTCACACTGCAGACATACGAGTGCACCTATTGATTACTGGTAACATAATGAGTAGAGCACACTATAAAATAAGTTAATTTAGCTACGTAAACCAAACATTACTTAAAAATTGCTAAAATTGTTTAAAATTTCGAACACTTTATTGAATTTACGGATAATTTCAAGAAAACTATGATTTTTTTTTCAAATGCCTGAACATTTTTCGAATTTGTAAAGAAAAGTAAAAAAATTGGAACATCTTTGGAAATTCTAAACAATTTATTTAAACATCAATCTTTTTAAAATTTATAGAACATTTTTAAAATTTCTAAAACATTATTGGAAACATGATTCTTTTCTTCAAAATTCCAGAACATGTTTTGAAAACGTGAACATTATGTGAATTGGCGAGCAAAATTTGAAAACGGGGACAAATCTTAAGTTCAGAACAAATTTTATAAACTTAGAACAATTAGAAAATCGTGAACAGTTTTGAAAATGAAAATATTTTCTATATAGGTGAACAAAAAGTTGAATCTGAAACTATTTTCTAAACCTAGGAACATATATCAAAAAGTGAACATTTTTTGAATTGATGAACAAAATTTGAAAACAGGAAGAACTTTTGTAATTCAGTGAAAAAATGAAACCGAGAAACTTTGAAAATGCTGATTTTTTTGGAAAGGTGCACCTTTTTTGTGTAGGCGAACAAAAAATTGAAATGGGAACATTTTTCTCAGACTTTAAACATTTTTGTAAAACTCCAGCAATGTTTCAAACTTCGAACAATTTTTGAAAATTCAATTTTGTTTAAATGCCAATTTTTTCTTGGAAATGTAAACGATTTTGCATATTTTGAACAATGTGTTAAATTTGTAAAGTTAGAAACAAAAATGGAAGAAAAGGAAATAACAAACACGAAAAATGATAAAAAGAAACATAAAAAGAAGAAAAGAAAACATAAACAGTTAGGAACCTTCTAGAAGATACCCCCAAACCGGGAAAATCGGCTGTGAACCATCTGCAAGGTTCCCAAGACTGGAACATGCTTGCTATGCGTACAGTGGGAGATAAGGCCAGCACAATTGATCCAGCTCCTGTGCGTCGGTCAACCCTTAGACGCAGAGAGCGTCAAATATGGTTTTCCAGACTTCCCTGTGTGCTCGCTTAAAGCGAGAAACTATATAGAACTTTACCAAATCCAGAACTGTAGACCACACACCAGGTGGCAGGCACGACCCGTTGTGACGACAGAGCCTCGAAACAAGTCCAAGTGCATATACCGGAGGCTCACTTAATTCGAGAGAGTTAGTTCAGGTTTCTCTCCCGTAGCGGAAAGCTAGGGTTTCTCTCGCTTCCGGCGATGCTGCCGGAATTTACCTCGTAACCACGTTGGATCACCGCTGTTTCTTCTCTCCAACTCGGGCTGATCAAGGGGGAGGGGGTCCTTTGTGATCCTACTCGGCCTTGGCTGTGAGATAAATCGGGGGGGTCAGGAGGTGGGAAGCGCTAGGGTTTGCTGTTGTGCAATCCGATCTGAGGGCTATGGCGGATGATTAGTTTGGAGCGCAGAGGAGGGGGTCTAAAGAAAGCACGGATGACCTCTTAGCACGACTAAATCTGCAGGATGAAGAAGATGATGACTTTGTGTGGGAGGAGGAGCTCCCAGATGTGATGATGCCGGCCAAGTGGCTGGCCATTGTTAGGGTTCATACCCCCCAGACCTTCAGTTCGAGCGTGCTGTATGGTGATATGTGTGCAGCGTGGAACCCAGCAAGACCGGTAGCCTGGAGGAGGATCAATGACAACCTTTTCACAGCGCAGTTTGGATGCTTAGCGGATTGGAATAAGGCAATGTTTGAAGGTCCATGGCTTTTCAGGGGACAAGCAGTGACAATGAAGGAATGTGATGGCTTTAAGAAACTCGAATCCATCCCATTGGATAGATTGACAGTGTGTGCACAGATTCATCGTCTCTCAAACAACTTCATAATAGAACCAACAAGAACGGTAACCTTTGAATGGGGGGGGGGTTTGTGCTAGAAGATGCCTTAAGAGATAGCCATATTGGACGAGGGGTAGCTGGACCCCAGAGAGGCCGTGCTACCATGGGCGGAGCAGGAGGTAGAGGAAGGGGAGAGGCCCTTACAACCTCAACCGAAGTTGGCGGTTCAACGCCCAGAACCAGAACCAAGTGAATACAGGGGAAAGAAGGACAACTGACAAGGGGAAGGATGATGTTACTGATGCAGACAAAGAGAGGAATGCTTGGGTGGCGGCGAGTGGTGGTATGCATGCTTCAAATAAACGCCCTTCTGTTGAAAACGTGTTGAGCTCTAGCTCAACAGCGAACGCCAACGTAGGCGACCATGGGGAGAACCCACTGGCGATGGTGGTGGCAACGACATTGCCGGCTGTGCCCCCGATGCCACAAGTGTATGTTTCACCGTGCAAGCATCACAAGAGACACAAGTTTGGTCAAGGGAAAGAAGAGAACGGACATATGGAAGGGCATGCCTCTAGCGGAGGTGGCTCGGTCTCGGAAACCACACAAACCAATGACGCACTATCGGATGACCTCTTGGCATGACTGAATCTGCAAGAAGAAGAAGATGACGACTTTGTGTGGGAGGAGGAGCTCCAGGATCTGATGACGCTGGCCAAGTGGCTGGCCATTGCTAGGGTTCATACCCCCAAGACCTTCAGTCCAAGAGCGCTGTATGGTGATATGCGTGCGGCGTGGAATCCAGCAAGACTGGTAGCCTAGAGGAGGGTCAATGACAACCTTTTCACAATGCAGTTTGGATGCTTAGCAGATTGGAATAAGGCAATGTTTGAAGGTCCATGGCTTTTCAGGGGACAAGCAGTGATAATGAAGGACTGTGATGGTTTTAAGAAACCCGAATCCATCCCACTGGATAGATTGACAGTGTGAGCACAGATTCATCGTCTCCCAAACAACTTCCTAATAGAACCAGCAGTTCGAGGGATGGCCTCGTGCATAGGAGAAGTTGAGGAGGTCCAGTTAAGGCTTCCGGCGGGCTTCTTCGGACAATTCGTTCGGGTGAAGGTTAGTATTGATGTCAATGCCAAAATAAAATGGTTTGTGACAGGGAAGAAGGGAAATGAGAGAGTTAGATATCAAGTGAAGTATGAAAAGCTTCCCACCTTCTGCTTCAATTGTGGGGAGTTTGGGCACTGGTACGAAGAATCTGGTGATGGAGAGCATGATGAATCAACCTTTGAATGGGGGGAGTTTGTGCTAGCTAATGCCTTCAGAGCTGGCCATATTGGCCAAGGGTTAGCTGGACCCTAGAGAGGCCGTGCTACCATGGGCGGAGCATGAGGTAGAGGAAGGGGGAGAGGCCCTTACAACCCCAACCAAAGTTGACGGTTCAACACCAAAAACCAGAGCCCCGTGAATACAGGGGAAAGGAGTGAAGGTGACAAGGGGAAGGATGATGTTACTGATGCCGATGTTGGGGAACGTAGTAATTTCAAAAAATTTCCTACGCACACGCAAGATCATGGTGATGCATAGAAACGAGAGGGGAGAGTGTAATCTACGTACCCTCGTAGACCGACAGCGGAAGCGTTATGACAACGCGGTTGATGTAGTTGTACGTCTTCATGGCCCGACCGATCAAGCACCGAAACTATGGCACCTCCGAGTTCTAGCACATGTTCAGCTCGATGACGATCCCCGGACTCCGATCCAGCAGAATGTCGGGGAAGAGTTCCATCAGCACGACAGCGTGGTGACGATCTTGATGTTCTACCGTCACAGGGCTTCTCCTAAGCACCACTACAATATTATCGAGGACTATGGTGGAGGGGGGCACCGCACAAGCTAAGAGAACGATCTTGACGATCAACTTGTGTGTCTAGAGGTGCTCCCCTGCCCCCGTATATAAAGGAGCAAGGGGGAAGAAGGCCGGCCCTAGGAGGGGCGCGCCAGGGGAGTAGGATTCCTACTCCTAGTTGGAGTAGGTTTCCTCCCTTCCTAGTCCAACTAGGAGAAGGGGGGAAAAGGGGGGAGGAGGGGAAGGAAGGGAGAGAGGGGCCGCGCCCCAAACCCCTTGTCCAATTCGGACTGGGCTTGGGAGGGGCGCGCGCCACCTCCTGGTCCTTCCCACTAAGGCCCATTAAGGCCCATTGCTTCTTCCTCGTATTCCCGTAACTCCCCGGTACCTCTGAAAATACCCGAATCACTCGGAACCTTTCCGATGTCCGAATATAGTCGTCCAATATATCGATCTTTACGTCTCGACCATTTCGAGACTCCTCGTCATGTCCCCAATCTCATCCGGGACTCCGAACTCCTTCGGTACATTAAAACTTATAAACTCATAATATAAGTATCATCAAAACCTTAAGCGTGCGGACCCTACGGGTTCGAGAACAATGTAGACATGATCGAGACATGTCTCCGGTCAATAACCAATAGCAGAACCTGGATGCTCATATTGGCTCCCACATATTCTACGAAGATCTTTATCGGTCAGACCGCATAACAACATACGGTGTTCCCTTTGTCATCGGTATGTTACTTGCCCGAGATTCGATCGTCAGTATCTTAATACCTAGTTCAATCTTGTTACCAGCAAGTCTCTTTACTCGTTCCGTAATACATCATCTCACAACTAACTCATTAGTTGCAATGCTTGCAAGGCTTAAGTGATGTGCATTACCGAGAGGGCCCAAAGATACCTCTCCGACAATCGGAGTGACAAATCCTAATCTCGAAATACACCAACCCAACAAGTACCTTCGGAGACACCTGTAGAGCACCTTTATAATCACCCAGTTACGTTGTGACATTTGGTGGCACACAAAGTGTTCCTCCGGTATACGGGAGTTGCATAATCTCATAGTCATAGGAACATGTATAAGTCATGAAGAAAGCAATAGCAACAAACTAAACGATCAAGTGCTATGCTAACGGAATGGGTCAAGTCAATCACATCATTCTCCTAATGATGTGATCCCGTTAATCAAATGACAACTCATGTCTATGGTTAGGAAACATAACCATCTTTGATCAACGAGCTAGTAAAGTAGAGGCATACTAGTGACACTCTGTTTGTCTATGTATTCACACATGTATTATGTTTCCGGTTAATACAATTCTAGCATGAATAATAAACATTTATCATGATATAAGGAAATAAATAATAACTTTATTATTGCCTCTAGGGCATATTTCCTTTAGTCTCCCACTTGCACTAGAGTCAATAATCTAGTTCGGATCGCCATGTGATTTAACATCAATAGTTCACATCACCATGTGATTAACACCCATAGTTCACATCGACATGTGACCAACACCCAAAGGGTTTACTAGAGTTAATAATCTAGTTCACATCGCTATGTGATTAACACCCAAAGAGTACTGAGGTGTGATCATGTTTTGCTTGTGAGAGAAGTTTAGTCAACGGGTCTGCCACATTCAGATCCGTAAGTATTTTGCAAATTTCTATGTCAACAATGCTCTGCATGGAGCAACTCTAGCTAATTGCTACCACTTTCAATATGTATCCAGATTGAGACTTAGAGTCATCTGGATCAGTGTCAAAACTTGCATCGACGTAACCCTTTACGACGAACCTTTTTGTCACCTCCATAATCGAGAAACATATCCTTATTCCACTTTGGATAATTTGACCGCTGCCCAGTGATCTACTCCTAGATCACTATTGTACTCCCTTGCCAAAAACAGTGTAGGGTATACAATAGATCTGGTACACAGCATGGCATATTTTATAGAACCTATGGCCAAGGCATAGGGAATGACTTTCATTCTCTCTCTATCTTCTGCCGTGGTCGGGTTTTGAGTCTTACTCAACTTCACACCTTGTAACACAGGCAAGAACTCTTTCTTTGACTGTTCCATTTTGAACTACTTCAAAATCTTGTCAAGGTATGTACTCATTGAAAAACTTATCAAGCGTCTTGATCTATCTCTATAGATCTTGATGCTCAATATGTAAGCAGCTTCACCGAGGTCTTTCTTTGAAAAACTCCTTTCAAACACTCCTTTATGCTTTGTATAATAATTCTACATTATCTCCGATCAACAATATGTCATTCACATATACTTATCAGAAACGCTGTAGTGCTCCCACTCACTTTCTTGTAAATACAGGCTTCACTGCAAGTTTGTATAAAACTATATGCTTTGATCAACTTATCAAAGCGTATATTCCAACTCCGAGATGCTTGCACCAGTCCATAGATGGATCGCTGGAGCTTGCATATTTTGTTAGCACCTTTAGGATTGACAAAACTTTCTTGTTGCGTCATATACAACTCTTCTTTAATAAATCCATTAAGGAATGCAGTTTTGTTTATCCACTTGCCAGATTTCATAAAATGCGACAATTACTAACATGATTTGGACAGACTTAAGCATAGATACGAGTGAGAAACTCTCATCGTAGTCAACACCTTGAACTTGTCGAAAACCTTCTTGCGACAATTCTAGCTTTTGTAGATAGTGACACTACTATCAGCATCCGTCTTCCTCTTGAAGATCCATTTAATCTCAATGGCTCACCGATCAATGGGAAAGTCAATCAAAGTCCATACTTTGTTCTCATACATGGATCTCATCTCAGATTTCATGGCCTCAAGCCATTTCACGGAATCTGGGCTCATCATCGCTTCCTCATAGTTCGTAGGCTCGTCATGGTCAAGTAACATGACCTCCAGAACTGGATTACCGTACCACTCTGGTGCGGATCTCACTCTGGTTTACCTACGAGGTTCGGTAGTAACTTGATCTGAAGTTACATGATCATCATCATTAGCTTCCTCAATAATCGGTCTAGTAGTCACAGGAACAGATTTCTGTGCTGAACTACTTTCCAATAAGGGAGCAGGTACAATTACCTCATCAAGTTCTACTTTCCTCCCACTCACTTCTTTCGAGAGAAACTCCTTCTCTAGAAAGGATCCATTCTCAGCAATGAATAACTTGCCTTCGAATCTATGATAGAAGGTGTACCCAACAGTCTCCTTTGGGTATCCTATGAAGACATATTTCTCCGATTTGGGTTTGAGCTTATCAAGTTGAAACTTTTTCACATAAGCTTTGCAACCTCAAACTTTAAGAAACGACAGCTTAGGTTTCTTGCCAAACCATAGTTCATACGGTGTCGTCTCAACGGATTTAGATGGTGCCCTATTTAACGTGAATGTAGCTGTCTCTAATGCATAACCCCAAAACGGTAGTGGTAATCGGTAAGAGACATCATAGATTGCACCATATCTAATGAAGCACGGTTTTGACGTTCGGACACACCATTACATTGTGGTGTTCCAGGTGGCGTGAGTAGTGAAACTATTTCACATTGTTTTAACTGAAGGCCAAACTCGTAACTCAAATATTTTACTTCCGCGATCATATCGTAGAAACTTTTATTTTTTTGTTACGATGATTCTCCACTCCACTATGAAATTCTTTGAACTTTTCAAATGTTTGACACTTGTGTTTAATCAAGTAGATATACTCATATCTGCTCAAATCATCTGTGAAGATCAGAAAATAATGATACCTGCCACGAGCCTCAATATTGATCGGACCACATACATCAGTATGTATGATTTCCAACAAATCTGTTGCTCGCTCCATTGTTCCGGAGAACGAAGTCTTAGTCATCTTGCCCATGAGGCATGGTTCGCAAGCATCAACTGATTCATAATCAAGTGATTCCAAAATCCCATCAGCATGTATTTTCTTCATGCGCTTTCCAATATGACCTAAACGGCAGTGCCACAAATAAATTGCACCATCATTATTAACTTTGCATCTTTTGGTTTCAATATTATGAATATGTGTATCACTACGATCGAGATCCAAAGAACCATTTCATTGGGTGTGTAACCATATAAGGTTTTATTCATGTAAATAGAACAACAATTTATTCTCTTACTTAAATGAATAACCGTATTGCAACAAACATGATCAAATCATATTCATGCTCAACGCAAACACCAAATAACACTTATTTAGGTTCAACACTAATCCCAAAAGTGTAGGGAGTGTGCGATGATGATCATATCAATCTTGGAACCACTTCCAACACACATCGTCATTTCACCCTTAACTAGTCTATGTTCATTCTGCAACTCCCGTTTCGAGTTACTACTCTTAGCAACTGAACCAGTATCAAATACCAAGGGGTTGCTACGAACACTAGTAAAATACACATCAATAATCTATATATCAAATATACCTTTCTTCACTTTGCCATCCTTCTTATCCGCCAAATACTTGGGGCAGTTCCACTTCCAGTGACCAGTCCCTTTGCAGTAGAAGCACTTAGTCTCAGGCTTAGGACCAGACTTGGGCTTCTTCACTTGAGCAGCAACTTGCTTGCCGTTCTTCTTGAAGTTCCCCTTCTTCCCTTTGCCCTTTTCTTGAAACTAGTGGTCTTGTCTACCATCAACACTTGATATTTTTCTTGATTTCTACCTTCGTCGATTTCAGCATTACGAAGAGCTTGGGAATTGTTTCCGTTATCCCTTGCATATCATAGTTCATCACGAAGTTCTACTAACTTGGTGATGGTGACTAGAGAATTCTGTCAATCACTATTTTATCTGGAAGATTAACTCCCACTTGATTCAAGCGATTGTAGTACCCAGACAATCTGAGCACATGCTCACTGCTTGAGCTATTCTCCTCCATCTTTTAGCTATAGAACTTGTTGGAGACTTCATATCTCTCAACTCGGGTATTTGCTTGAAATATTAACTTCAACTCCTGGAACATCTCATATGGTCCATGACGTTCAAAACGTCTTTGAAGTCCCGATTCTAAGCCGTTTAAGCATGGTGCACTAAACTATCAAGTAGTCATCATATTGAGCTAGCCAAATGTTCATAACATCTGCATCTGCTCCTGCAATAGGTTTGTCACCTAGCGGTGCATCAAAGACATAATTCTTCTGTGCAGCAATGAGGATAAACCTCAGATCACGGATCCAATCTGCATCATTTCTAATAACATCTTTCAACTTAGTTTTCTCCAGGAACATATCAAAAATAAAACAGGGGAGCTAAACGCGAGCTATTGATCTACAACATAGATATGCTAATACTACCAGGACTAAGTTCATGATAAATTTAAGTTCAATTAATCATATTACTTAAGAACTCCCACTTAGATAGACATCCCTGTAATCCTCTAAGTGATCACGTGATCCAAATCAACTAAACCATGTCCGATCATCACGTGAGATGGAGTAGTTTCAATGGTGAACATCACTATGTTGATCATATCTACTATATGATTCACGCTCGACCTTTCGGTCTCCGTGTTCCGAGGCCATATCTGTTATATGCTAGGCTCGTCAAGTTTAACCTGAGTATTCCACGTGTGCAACTGTTTTGCACCCGTTGTATTTGAACGTAGAGCCTATCACACCCGATCATCACGTGGTGTCTCAGCATGAAGAACTTTCGCAACGGTGCATACTCAGGGAGAACAATTATTTTTTGATAATTTAGTGAGGGATCATCTTATAATGCTACTGTCAATCAAAGCAAGATAAGATGCATAAAAGATAAACATCACATGCAATCAATATAAGTGATATGATATGGCCATCATCATCTTGTACTTGTGATCTCCATCTCCGAAGTACCGTCATGATCACCATCATCACCGGCGCGACACCTTGATCATCATCGTAGCATCGTTGTCGTCTCGCCAATCTTATGCTTCCACGACTATCGCTACCGCTTAGTGATAAAGTAAAGCATTACAGCGCAATTGCATTGCATACAATAAAGCGACAACCATATGGCTCCTCCCAGTTGCCGATAACTCGGTTACAAAACATGATCATCTCATAAAATAAAATTTAGCATCATGTCTTGACCATATCACATCACAACATGCCCTGCAAAAACAAGTTTAGATGTCCTCTACTTTGTTGTTGCAAGTTTTACGTGGCTGCTACGGGCTTAGCAAGAACCGTTCTTACCTACGCATCAAAACCACAACGATAGTTTGTCAAGTTGGTGCTGTTTTAACCTTCGCAAGGACCAGGCGTAGCCACACTCGGTTCAACTAAAGTTGGAGAAACTGACACCCGCCAGCCACCTGTGTGCAAAGCACGTCGGTAGAACCAGTCTCGCGTAAGCGTACGCGTAATGTCGGTCCGGGCCGCTTCATACAATAATACCGCCGAACCAAAGTATGACATGCTGGTAAGCAGTATGACTTACATCGCCCACAACTCACTTGTGTTCTACTCGTGCATAACATCAATGCATAAAACCTAGGCTCTGATGCCACTGTTGGGGAACGTAGTAATTTCAAAAAATTTCCTACGCACACGCAAGATCACGGTGATGCATAGCAACGAGAGGGGAGAGTGTAATCTACGTACCCTCGTAGACCGACAGCAGAAGTGTTATGACAACGCGGTTGATGTAGTCGTACGTCTTCACGGCCCGACCGATCAAGCACCGAAACTACGACACCTCCGAGCTCTAGGACACGTTCAGCTCAATGTCGATCCCCGGACTCCGATCCAGTAGAATGTCGGGGAAGAGTTCCGTCAGCACGACGGCGTGGTGACGATCTTGATGTTCTACCGTCGCAGGGCTTCGCCTAAGCACCACTACAATATTATCGGGGACTATGGTGGAGGGGGGCACCGCACACGGCTAAGAGAACGATCTTGAAGATCAACTTGTGTGTCTAGAGGTGCTCCCCTGCCCCCGTATATAAAGGAGCAAGGGGGGAGGAGGCCGGCCGTAGGAGGGGCGCGCCAGGGGAGTAGGATTCCTACTCCTAGTTGGAGTAAGTTTCCTCCTTTCCTAATCCAACTAGGAGAAGGGGGGGAAAGGGGGGAAGAGGGGAAAGAAGGGAGAGAGGGGCCGCGCCCCAAACCCCTTGTCCAATTCAGACTGGGCTTGGGAGGGGCGCGCGCCACCTCCTGGTCCTTCCCACTAAGGCCCATTAAGGCCCATTGCTTCTTCCTCGTATTCCCGTAACTCCCCGGTACCTCCGAAAATACCCGAATCACTTAGAACCTTTCCGATGTCCGAATATAGTCGTCCAATATATCGATCTTTATGTCTCAACCATTTCGATACTCCTCGTCGTGTCTCCGATCTCATCCCGGACTCCGAACTCCTTCGGTACATCAAAACTTATAAACTCATAATGTAATTATCATCGAAAACTTAAGCGTGCGGACCCTACGGGTTCGAGAACAATGTAGACATGACCGAGACATGTCTCCGGTCAATAACCAATAGTGGAACCTGGATGCTCATATTGGCTCCCACATATTCTACGAAGATCTTTATCGGTCGGACCGCATAACAACATACGGTGTTCCCTTTGTCATCGGTATGTTACTTGCCCGAGATTCGATCATCGGTATCTTAATACCTAGTTCAATCTTGTTACCAGCAAGTCTCTTTACTCGTTCCGTAATACATCATCTCACAACTAACTCATTAGTTGCAATGCTTGCAAGGCTTAAGTGATGTGCATTATCAAGAGGGCCCAGAGATACCTCTCCGACAATCGGAGTGACAAATCCTAATCTCGAAATACGCCAACCCAACAAGTACCTTCGGAGACACCTGTAGAGAACCTTTATAATCACCCGGTTACGCTGTGACGTTTGGTGGCACACAAAGTGTTCCTCCGGTAAACGGGAGTTGCATAATCTCATAGTCATAGGAACATGTATAAGTCATGAAGAAAGCAATAGCAACAAACTAAATGATCAAGTGCTATGCTAACGGAATGGGTCAAGTCAATCACATCATTCTCCTAATGATGTGATCCCATTAATCAAATGACAACTCATGTCCATGGTTAGGAAACATAACCATCTTTCATCAACGAGCTAGTCAAGTAGATGCATACCAGTGACACTCTGTTTGTCTATGTATTCACACATGTATTATGTTTCCGGTTAATACAATTCTAGCATGAATAATAAACATTTATCATGATATAAGGAAATAACTAATAACTTTATTATTACCTCTAGGGCATATTTCCTTCAGCCGACACAGAGAGGAATGCTTGGGTGGCGGCGAGTGATGGTACACATGATTCAAATAAATGCCCTTATGTTGAAAACATGTCTAGCTCTAGCTCAGCAGCTAACACAGACGCAGGCGGCCATGGGGAGAACCCGCTGGCGATGGTGGTGGCAACGACACTACCGGCTGTGCCCCGGATGCCACTAGTGTATGTTTCGCCACGCAAGCATCACAAGAGACACAAGTTTGGGCTAGGAAAAGAAGAGAAAGAATAGATGGAAGGGCATGCCTCTAGCAGAGGTGGCTCAGTCTCAGAAACCACACAAACCAATGATGCACCATCGGTGGGCTCCCTCGAGGGCTGCCACTGGGCATAATGAGTCTTCTAGTTTGAAACTGCTGCGGTGTAGGCAAATCCGCGACAGTTCGTGAGCTTCGTGATATGACAAAGCAGTTTGTGTCGTGGTTCTAAGCCTGACAGTAGAGTGGGGGGTAGGTATGGAGAGGCAAGGTCCTAGCTATGGAGAGGTTGTAAGCACAAGGGATGTACGAGTTCAGGCCCTTCTCGGAAGAAGTAACAGCCCTACGTCTCGGAGCCCGGAGGCGGTCGAGTGGATTATCAATGTATGGATTACAAGGTGCCGAACCCTTCTGCCTGTGGAGGGGGGTGGCTTATATAGAGTGCGCCAGGACCCCAGCCAGCCCACGTAGGAGAGGGTTTAAGGTGAGTTAAGTCTGGGGCGTTACTGGTAACGCCCCACATAAAGTGCCTTTACTATCATAAAGTCTACTTAATTACAGGCCGTTGCGGTGCAGAGTGCCTCTTGACCTCCTGGTGGTCGAGTGAGTCTTCGTGGTCGAGTCCTTCAGGCCAGTCGAGTGAATCCTCGTTGGTCGACTGGAAGGCGACCTCTTCTAGGGATGTCCTAGGGTAAGTTACTTGGAA
>NC_057800.1:116754470-116758502 GCF_018294505.1 Triticum aestivum
TAGGTACATAACCCCATCATTAGCCCCCGAATGGATTGAGGCTTCGAGTGAAGAAGGAGTTGATGTCGTTTCCGATTAACCTTTGCGCTCTAGTTGTGCGCTGTTCTGGATCAAAGAATCTCTTCGTTGACAGGGAGCAATTTGTCTTCGGTCGACTCGATCCATTCTATTTTTGCGTCGAGTGATCTTTCGAGCTTCGACGATCTCCGAGCGACGGATCGCCGGAAACACCGCGTCTGACAGACTGATTTGTTGCTCGCGGATTCCGCGGGGTGCGAAATTTGGGGGCGCGCGCGAAGCGGGGCAGACCGCGGCGTTCGGATGGGACGGGGCATAGACGCCTCGATCTCCGCGCCGCCTTTTTCGCCACGTATCCAGTCCTCATAACTGCTCC
The DNA here is from genome assembly GCF_018294505.1 of Triticum aestivum. Lineage (NCBI taxonomy): Eukaryota > Viridiplantae > Streptophyta > Magnoliopsida > Poales > Poaceae > Triticum > Triticum aestivum. The sequence continues at coordinate 116,754,865 of NC_057800.1, forward strand.
CAGATATGATTAGATCGACCGGGCCCACATGTCAGCCACTCGGAAGGGACCTTATAAATGTGCCCGGCGAGGATTTCTGTGTTGCGCCTCAGCATTCTCCCTCTCTCCCTCTGCTTCCTTCCTCCCTGCTCAGCGTGCTCGCTCTCGTCCCCGCACCACTTCCCTTCGTGCATCTCACCGGCGACCATGGCCAAGGAGAAGGCAGCGGCGCTGGAGCGTGCCAAGAAGGCGTCGGCATCGGAGAAGGCGAAGGGGAGATCCACCAGCCGCAGAGGGTCCTCGTCCAGATCCCGCCTGCCGAAAGGCTGGGTCCAAGGAGACTGGATCCAGTCGACCATCACGGAGAAGGACCTCCTCGACATGGCCAACGAGGGCTTGATCCCTCACGGAGCGGCGAGGTTGCCGGGGAAGGAGTGGCAGCCACAGCCAGAAGAGGGTGAGTGTGTGCTTCTGGCCACTCATGTTGATCGTGGGTTTTCCTTGCCGCCAAGCATTTTCTTCCGTGGCTTCTTGAATTTCTTTGGAGCGCAGCTCCACCACTTTACCCCAAACTCCATTGCCTATCTTGCTGCGTTCGTGTCCATGTGTGAGGGTTTCTTGGGCTGTCGACCGCACTGGGGTTTGTTCAAACGTATCTTCACGTGTCGCTCTCAGACCGTGAAGAAGGCGAGCCCAGGTGATGAGAAGACCCGAGTCGTCCAAATGTGTGGGGGCCTGGGGATTCAGGTGAGGAATAATAGCACCTTCCCGCCCATGTCCTTTCCCGAGTCCGTCAGAGGCTGGCAGTCGACTTGGTTCTACTGTCAAGTCCAGTCGACGCCAGGGCAATCGAGTGGACTCCCTCCGTTTACCATGGACCGAGTGAACAAGCCCTCCCCTCTGAAGCTGATTCCGGAGGAGAAAGCTGACGTGAAGATGTTGATGGAGCGCGTGGTGCAGTTGGTTCGGGAGGGGGTGACGGGCATGGATCTTCTGGAGGTCTTCCTCAGGCGTCGCATCCAACCCCTTCAATTCCGGAGCCACTGCATGTGGTTGTACTGTGGGCCCGAAGACGAGACTAGGGTCCATCCAGAAGAAGTCGACGATGCCACTCTGGAAAGATGGATGGTAGCCGTTACCGGAAACAGGGACAACCCGCGCGGAGCCAGAAGGATTCCTCCACTCGACCACAACAGCGACCCAAACAAGGTACACTCGCTCTGCTTTCCATTGTGTCCTTGTCGTATTCATTTCTGCTAACCCTGCCGACTGGTCGACTGATCCTTGTTTGGTCATCTGCTAGGCCTTCACCGAGTTGTACTCAATGCCCAATGGGGCACAAGCTTCGACTGAGGAAGGCGAGGCGAGCGGGGGCGAGGCGAGTGGGGGCGAGAGCCAGGAAGAGGAGGAATGGGACTCGGATGCTGCAGGGGATGATGACGACGATGATGATGATGAAGGTGATGAAGATGACATCGAGGACGAGGAAGAAGAGGAGGAGGAGGTCGTTCCACCGCGCTCAGAAAGGCGGTCGAAGCTTGTCCACGACCCTTCGACCGAACGTGGTAAGGGGGTTGCGACCGCCACTCAGTCGACCAAGCGCCCTCGGACCACCTCTCCGGCGCCGACTGAAAAGGCGCCGAAGCAGCCCAGGGCGGCCTCATCGAAGCCGACCAAGCTCCTGCCGAAGATGAAGGTGTCCATCCCCACCATATCAGGGTAATTGTGTTGCTCATATTTTCTTATTCTGTGCGAACTTTATCTCTGGTCGACGCTGAGGTTAGTCGACTGATCCTTTGGAGTTGCAGTGCTGCTACTTCTGAGACCTCGGCCCGGGCCGATGACCACGAGATGGAGGATGCAGCAACTTCGAATCCAGGTACTGTGTTCTTAATACCATTCTTAGTCGACTGACTCGCGATCTCTGATCCTGGTCCTTCTCCGCAGCTCCACCCAACACTGTTATCGATCTTCCTGATGATGATGAGGATGAAGAGCCGCTGAAGCACAGGAGGAGTCGGAAAGCGTCCGCCAGTAAGGTGCCTCAGGATGTGCCGGCGCCTGAAATTCTGACTGTGGAGGAAGAGAACACCACTCGACACACGGTGACCTTCGCGAATCCACTGACGAGTGCTCAGCAGCCTTCCCTCTTCATGACGCACCACGTCCCGGAGGACCAAGCTGGCGCAGCGAAGGAGGCGATACGCCAGGCGGGACTCATGATGGAGCAGCTGAAGACCATCCGGGACGCGAGCCAGGCAGCTTATGACGCCAGTTCTGCCCTCCAAAGCAATGTCCAGGTCAGTCGACCGCTGTTTGTTCTGTTGGATATGCTACCAAAAACTTTTCTTTTCCGGAATTTATATTAGTCACCCACTGGGTGTGTCGAATAAACTCCGTGTTAGCGGGGGCACGCTGAGTGCACCCGCTGGGTGTAGTCCCCAAGGCTAAGGTCGACTACTGGCAGTCGGCCTTAGGCTTTATGATGTCAATCTTTCTGTCAGTCGACTGGTCGACTGGATTTCGCAAACCGGTGGGGGCACGCTGAGTGCACCCACTGGGTGTAGTCCCCGAGACTGTGGTCGACTGCTTGCAGTTGATCACAGTCTTAGAGAATGCGTCTCGCACACTGTTTTTTTTTTGAGGTCGACTGGTCGACTTTGTCTTCAACAGGATTAGTGGGGGCACGCTGAGTGCACCCACTGGGTGTAGTCCCCGAGACTACGGTCGAATGCTTGTATTCGGCTGTAGTCTTAGAAACGTGTGTTTTTCCCTTTTTCACTCGGAAGTGAGTTACATTTGACGTTTAGTCGATTGGTTCTTCGCAGAACTCCTGTGATCTTGTGGCTCGCTACTCAGAGCTGGAACAAAAACATACTCAAGTCGAGCTGAGCTTGAAGCTGGTTCAGGAGAAGCTGACAAAGGCAAAGGAGGAGACCGAAGGTATGTTTGGTGAGACCCTGACGACTGCTTTTCCCCTTGCTTGTTTCAGCACCTGATCTTGCTGTAACTTGCAGGCAAGGTAAGGGAGGCCCAGCAGAAGAAAGACCTTGAGCTAGCTGAGAAGATCAAGCTTGTTGACGAGAAGTTAGCTTCAGTCACCAAGCTCGAACAAGACAATACCAATCTGAAAACTGCTCTTGGGATTGCCAACAAGGAAGTCAGTCGACTGAGAACTGACAAAGCTGCCTTGACCGACCAAGTCAGCAAATTGACTGAGAAGAAAACTGAACTGGAAGCCTTCCTGAGTGGCCTTGCCAAGAAGCTGTTTCTTATGCTTGAAGGTAAACCTCCATGTTTGGTAAATATTTCCAACTGTGGCTTCTTCCATTCGACTATCCCCTTGACTTAGTGATCACCCTTGCAGAATTTTGTCAAAACTTCGAAGAGGAAACCAGCCGACTGGAGCCAAACCTTGACCCCGTCAATTCTCCGGTGAACGACGAAGTTGCCATGGATGTTTTCCGACTGGAGTCTCGTGTCGCAGCTGTCGTGGACTATCTCGCAAGGCTGAAGGCCGCCACATCTCGCATCGACTCGACGCTCTGGCCTGAGGAGACACTTCAGAATGACCTTGAGTCGCTGATGGCCCGCTTGAACACGATCCCTGGTCGAGTGCAGGAGTGGAAGAAGTCCTCGGCTCGGTGTGGTGCAGATGT
>NC_057800.1:116760401-116779455 GCF_018294505.1 Triticum aestivum
AGGCTGGCTTACCACTCGGTAGGATTTTTACAACTTAGGCGAGTGCTTGGACTGCAGCTAAGCCTCCGAGTGGAAGGCTGGCTTACCACTCGGTAGGATTTTTACAACTTAGGCGAGTGCTTGGACTGCAGCTAAGCCTCCGAGTGGAAGGCTGGCTTACCACTCGGTAGGATTTTTACAACTTAGGCGAGTGCTTGACTGCAGCTAAGCCTCCGAGTGTGAGGGTTGCTCTTCACTCGGTAGGATTTTGATAACTTAGGCGAAACGGATTCGCAGCTAAGCCTCCGAGTGGGAGTCTGGTTCACCACTCGGTAGGAATTTGATACCTTAGGCGAAACGGATTCGCAGCTAAGCCCCTGAGTCAGAGGGTTGCTCTTCACTCGGTAGGATTTTTACAAACTTAGGCGAAACGGATTCGCAGCTAAGTCACCCACTGAGGGGAATTTCATTGGACAAAAAATAAAAAGTGACAGATATTATGGAGGAACTATGACACTTATTATTTTGGGGTCCATGAACTACAGAAGTACTTTATTGCAACTCATCCGAGTGATAAAGCTTAAGTGTAAAACGGGCGGAGTAGCTCCGCGTTCCAAGCTCGGGGCTCGTCGATATTATGCTCGACGTTGTAAAGACGATACGCCCCGTTGTGGAGAACCTTGGTGACGATGAAGGGGCCTTCCCAAGAAGGAGCAAGCTTGTGTGGTTTGTGCTGATCTACTCGAAGAACCAAATCCCCTTCCTGGAAGGCTCGACCTCTCACATTTCGGGCGTGGAAACGCCGCAGATCTTGTTGGTAGATGGTCGACCGGATCAGAGCCATCTCCCTTTCTTCCTCTAAAAGGTCGACTGCGTCCTGCCGCGCTTGTTCAGCTTCTGCTTCGCTGTAGATTTCAACTCGAGGAGCATTGTGGAGAAGATCACTCGGCAAGACTGCCTCAGCTCCATAGACCAAGAAGAATGGAGTTCTTCCGGTCGACCGATTAGGCGTGGTCCGCAGTCCCCAGAGTACAGATGGAAGTTCGTCGACCCAAGCTCCAGCCGCGTGTTTGAGATCACGCATCAGTCGAGGCTTCAGTCCCTTGAGAATCAGTCCATTAGCTCGCTCTGCTTGTCCATTCGACTGCGGATGGGCGACTGATGCGTAGTCGACTCGTGTGCCCTGGGAGTTGCAGAAAGCTCTGAATTCCTCTGAGTCAAAGTTCGACCCATTATCCGTTATGATGCTGTGCGGGACTCCATATCTGAATATTAGTTCCCTGATGAAGCTAACAGCAGTACCGGTGTCAAGGCTCTTGATTGGTTTAGCCTCGATCCACTTGGTGAACTTGTCGACTGCCACCAGTACATGCGTGAAGCCACTTCGTCCTGTTCTCAAAGGACCGATCATGTCCAGCCCCCAAACTGCAAAAGGCCAGACGAGTGGGATGGTCTTCAAAGCTGACGCAGGCTTGTGCGACATATTCGAGTAGAACTGACATCCCTCGCACTTATCCACTATCTCCTTTGCCATCTCATTCGCCTTGGGCCAGTAAAATCCGGCTCGGTATGCTTTGGCCACGATGGTCCGGGAGGACGCATGATGACCACAGGTCCCCGAGTGAATATCATTGAGGATGAGTCGACCTTCTTCTGGTGTTATGCACTTCTGACCGACTCCAGTCGTGCTTTCTCTGTATAATTGTCCTTTGATGACGGTGAAGGCCTTAGATCGACGGACGATCCGTCGAGCCTCTTCCTCATCCTCCGGAAGCTCTTTCCTCAAGATATATGCGACATACGGAATCGTCCAGTCGGGAATGACTACCAAAACCTCCATGATCAAGTCGACCACCGCTGGGACTTCAACTTCAGTCGGATCTGTGGCACTCTTGGGCTGCGGAGTTTCTTCGGTGAAAGGATCTTCTTTGACTGACGGAGTGTGTATATGCTCCAAGAACACACCACTCGGAATGGCTTCTCTCTTGGAACCTATCTTTGCTAGATCATCAGCTGCTTGATTTTTCAGTCGGGGTATATGATGGAGCTCCAACCCCTCGAACTTTTTCTCCAGCTTCCTCACTGCACTGCAGTATCCAGTCATGGCTGGGCTTCTCACGTCCCACTCTTTCATCACCTGATTGACCACTAAATCTGAGTCGCCATAGACCATTAGGCGACGGACGCCGAGTGAAATGGCCATGCGCAACCCATACAGGAGGGCCTCATATTCTGCCTCATTGTTGGAGGAATCAAAGTGAATCTGGAGCACATATCTGAGCTTATCTCCTCTGGGGGAAACCAGGACAACCCCAGCACCGGAACCATTCAACATCTTAGAACCATCGAAAAACATGGTCCAATGCTCCGAGTGAACTTCAGTCGGCTGCTGCTGTTCGATCCACTCGGTGAGGAAATCTGCTATTGCCTGGGACTTAATGGCTTTCTTTGCCTCAAACTTGATATCAAGGGGAAGAAGTTCAATCGCCCATTTGGCCACTCGACCAGTTGCATCTCTGTTGTGCAAAATCTCTGATAGTGGAGCGTCGCTGACGACTGTGATTGAATGGTCAGAGAAATAATGAGCAACCTTCTTTGTGGTCATGTATATTCCATACACAAGCTTCTGATAATGAGGATATCTCTGCTTGGATGGAGTCAAGACTTCAGACAAATAATACACTGGGCGCTGAACTTTGAGAGCTTTTCCTTCTTCTTCCCGCTCGACCGTTAGCACAGTACTGACGACTTGTCCTGTGGCTGCGATGTAGAGCAACAGAGGCTCTTTGCTGATTGGAGCAGCAAGCACCGGCTGGGTGGAGAGCAGAGCTTTTAGCTCGGCAAATGCTGCATCAGCTTCTGGAGTCCACTCGAACTTGTCAGCCTTCTTCATCAGTCGGTAAAGAGGCAATGCCTTTTCACCGAGTCGTGAGATGAATCGACTTAATGCGGCCAAGCATCCAGTAAGCTTCTGGACATCGTGCACTCGCACAGGGCGTTTAATTCGGAGAATAGTGCCAATCTTTTCTGGGTTGGCGTCGATTCCCCGTTCGGAAACGAGAAAACCGAGTAACTTGCCACCAGGAACTCCAAATGTGCACTTTGATGGATTGAGCTTGATATCATACCTTCTGAGGTTGGCAAATGTTTCGGCGAGGTCAGCGAGCAGGTCGGAACCTTTTCGTGACTTGACAACAATATCATCCATATAAGCTTCCACATTCCGACTGATTTGAGTGAGTAGACACTTCTGGATCATTCGCATAAATGTGGCTCCGGCATTCTTGAGGCCGAATGGCATGGTGATATAGCAGAAGCACCCGAATGGAGTGATGAAAGCTGTTTTTACTTCATCGGGCCCATACAGACGGATCTGGTGGTACCCGGAGTAAGCATCTAAAAAAGACAACCTCTCGCATCCCGCGGTCGAGTCAACAATTTGATCTATGCGAGGGAGAGGAAAGTGATCTTTCGGGCAGGCCCGGTTGATGTGCTTGAAATCAATGCACATTCGGAGCGACTTGTCCTTCTTAGGAACCATGACGACATTAGCGAGCCACTCGGAGTGGAATATCTCTCGGATAAATCCTGCCGCCAACAGTCGAGCCACTTCTTCGCCGATGGCCTTTCTCTTCTGGACGGCGGACCGCCGAAGATGTTCTTTGACTGGCTTTGCAGACGAGTCGACTCTTAGGCGATGCTCAGCCAGTCCCCTGGGAACACCTGGCATGTCAGCGGGCTTCCATGCAAAAATGTCCCAGTTCTCACGGAGGAACTGGATGAGCGCTTCTTCCTATTTTGGGCCGAGTGTTGTGGAGATGCGGGTCGGAGCTGCTTCGGGGTCGGTCGGGTGAATGTGAACAGGCTTCGTCTCACCGGACGACTGGAATGCAGATTCTGTGGCGGGCTTCTTGGATCGCAGCAAGTCACTTGGATCTGCGTTTTGCTTGTATTCTTCGAACTCGACCGCTGTCACTTGGGAATCGGCAATTTTGGAGCCCTTCTGAAAGCACTCCTCTGCCTTTTTCCTATCACCGGTGACAGTGATCACACCTTTGGGACCGGGCATCTTCAATTTGAGGTACACGTAACATGGTCGAGCCATGAACCGTGCATAGGCTGGTCTCCCCAAAATGGCATGATATGCACTTTGAAAATCCACGACCTCAAACGTCAACTTTTCTTTGCGAAAATGCTTTGAATCGCCAAACACTACGTCCAAAGCTATCTGGCCGAGTGACTCGGCCTTCTTCCCTGGTATAACTCCATGGAAGCTCATGTTACTAGTGCTCAGTCGGGACATCGGAATGCCCATACCTTTCAACGTGTCTGCATATAACAGATTCAGCCCACTTCCACCGTCCATCAGCACCTTTGTCAGTCGAGTGCCTTCGACAACTGGATCGACCACCAAAGCTTGCCTCCCAGGGGTGGCAATATGAGTCGGGTGATCAGATTGGTCGAAAGTGATGGGTGTTTGAGACCACTTCAGATAATTTGCCTTTGCTGGGGCAACCATGTTAACCTCTCGGTTAATCACTTTCAGTCGACTTCTGCTTTCCACATCTGCGAAGATCATCAGAGTGGAGTTGATATGCGGATATCCTCCCTCACTGTCCTCTTTGTCTTCGGCCTTGTCCGGCTCCTTCTCCTTGTCCTTAGACTGTTTTCCCTGAAACTGCTGGATCAGGAGTCGACATTGGCGAGTGGTGTGCTTTGGGTAAATGATATTCCCCTCTTCATCTTTCTTCGTGTGAATATGACACGGCATATCCATCACGTCGTTCCCTTCTTTATCCTTTACCTTCTTGGGGTTCCAGGATCCTTTTGGTTTCCCCTTAAACTTTCCTTGAGTCACGGCCAGAGCCTCTCCAGGAGCTGCCGGTTCAGCCTTCCGCTTCTGTTTCCGACTGGTGTTTCCTTTTTCCGACTGACTCGGCTTGTGCTTGCCGCTTCAGAGTCGGTCTTCTTCTTCGCCGTTGGCGTACTTGGTAGCAATCTCCATCATCCGACTCAAGGTCATGTCACCGGTTCGACCAAATTTCAAACTCAGTTCTCTGTTCTTGACACCATCTTTGAAGGCGCATACTGCCTGATGGTCAGAGACATTTTCCACAGTGTGGTGCAAAGTGATCCACCTCTGAATATACTCTCTGAGAGTCTCATTGGTTTTCTGCACGCAGACTTGCAACTCTGTCAATCCCGCTGGTCGCTTGCAAGTCCCTTCGAACGTTCTGACGAACACTCGGGACAGATCTTCCCAAGTGTAAATGCTGCTAGGAGGCAATTGGGTCAACCATGCCCTGGCAGAACCTTCCAACATGAGGGGCAAATGCTTCATGGCCACCTCGTCGTTCCCACCACCGATCTGAACTGCCACTCGGTAGTCTTCAAGCCAAGTTTCAGGCTTAGACTCACCAGTGAACTTGCTGACTCCTGTTGCCAACCTGAAATTGGGGGGGATAACTGCGGCTCTGATAGCTCTGCTGAAACATTCAGGACCAGAAACATGTACTCGACTGCTCGTGGGTACATCTTTGTCGAGTGCACCTCGATGGGCTCTGTTCCGGTCGACCAACCCTTGCACGATAATGGATCGCGCGTCGAAGCCTGGCTCTCTGGGGTCAACTGGAACCCTACGCCCTGTACTGTACTGACGCCTATCATCTGGCTGCCGAGGAGCGTAAGACCCACCCCTCGGAGGGGAATAGGGCACTCGACGCCTATCATCTCGGTCGAGTCTGTCGCCATATTGATCTCGCCGATTCTCACGCCCTTCGCGCCGCGGAGGCGATCTGGGGCTGTGAGCCGACTGAACCGTATTCACAGTGACGGATCGACTGTGAATTCTGTTGCGCGACTGAGACACGGCTGAATTCTGATCTCCTGCTGCTCGGAGCAGATCCCTGATCTGCAGCAAACCTCTGCCAGCCTCTGACTGCGAAGGCTGAATGGACTCTGCTATACGGGTCGCAGCTGCTAAATTCTGAATTGGGGTTCGATATACCTGAGTCGGCGGGAAGAGTTGACGTCGACTGGTGTCGGGAACTCGTTGCCGCGCGCGCTCGTCGAGTGCTCGCTGAAGGTTCTCCAGTCGAGTGCGCTCGGCCAAATTGGCGAGACGCGCCTCCTCTAAGGCACGAGCCTCGGGGGTTTCTCCTGCGATGGGAATACGCAGGGGATCCTCGTTCCTGCGGCGAAGCTCTTCTCTTTGCAGAGAGTCGAGTGGCTCGGGCTGGTACTCTTCGTAGCCTCGTGCAGGGTCGCCGCCGTCGCCTGCTCCACCACCACGGGCGAAGCCAGGAGGACTGTGGGGCCCGTCGACCATCAAGATTTCCGCCGCTGGATCACTGCTTCCGCACTCGGATGCAGTCTCTACGGAGCCAGTCGACTGATCGAACAAGCCGTAGAGAGATTCGTTGGGCTCGATTGCCGCAACTTGTGTAGTGGCCGACTGGCGAGCCACCGCGTGACTCACCCATCGTTGAAGCCTCGACCGGCCTGAGCGCTTGCGCTGGCGGGAGACCGGGAGGGTGGAAGATGGAGGAGCCGACCGATACTGGGTCGATGGTTGCCGCAGCAGAACGCCGCGGACACATGCGCGAAAATGCGTCGCACCGCGGACGGGGAGCGCATCTACGTCGAGTGGAGCCTCCTGGAGCCATGCGGAGTCGTCGGCGATGAAGGCGAGAGCGCCGAGACGGATCTCTTGACCCTCGACCAAAATTCCAGCAGACACCATGATGAAAGTACTCGGAAGAATCGCAACTTCTCCACAAAATCGCTAAAACACTAGCCCCAAGGTGGGCGCCAACTGTCGTGGTTCTAAGCCTGACAGTAGAGTGGGGGGTAGGTATGGAGAGGCAAGGTCCTAGCTATGGAGAGGTTGTAAGCACAAGGGATGTACGAGTTCAGGCCCTTCTCAGAAGAAGTAACAGCCCTACGTCTCGGAGCCCGGAGGCGGTCGAGTGGATTATCAATGTATGGATTACAAGGTGCCGAACCCTTCTGCCTGTGGAGGGGGGTGGCTTATATAGAGTGCGCCAGGACCCCAGCCAGCCCACGTAGGAGAGGGTTTAAGGTGAGTTAAGTCTGGGGCGTTACTGGTAACGCCCCACATAAAGTGCCTTTACTATCATAAAGTCTACTTAATTACAGGCCGTTGCGGTGCAGAGTGCCTCTTGACCTCCTGGTGGTCGAGTGAGTCTTCGTGGTCGAGTCCTTCAGGCCAGTCGAGTGAATCCTCGTTGGTCGACTGGAAGGCGACCTCTTCTAGGGATGTCCTAGGGTAAGTTACTTGGAACAGGTCCATGACCCTACCCTAGGTACATAACCCCATCAGTTTGCCCCCTCTATACTATGTATTGTCGAAACTCAGATAGAGGGACTGATAGTTGGAAGTGTAGCAAGTACTATAGGCTTTGATAGTAGCTTTGTTGTGAGTAGCATTGGTAGAAGTGGAGGAATTGGTATTTTCTGGAATAATTCAATAAAGGTTGAGGTTATTGGCTACACGAGGTATCATATTGATGTGTTGATAGTGAAGGAAATATGCCCTAGAGGCAATAATAATGTTATTATTTTATTTCCTTATATCATGATAAATGTTTATTATTCATGCTAGAATTGTATTATCAGGAAACATAATACTTGTGTGAATACATAGACAAACCAAACGTCACTAGTATGCCTCTACTTGACTAGCTCATTAATCAAAGATGGTTATGTTTCCTAACCATAGACATGTGTTGTCATTTGATTAACGGGATCAAATTATTAGGAGAATGATGTGATTGACATGACCCATTCCATTAGCTTAACATCCGATTGTTTAGTATGTTGCTATTGCTTTCTTCATGACTTATACATGTTCCTATGACTATGAGATTATGCAACTCCCGTTTGCCGGAGGAACACTTTGTGTGCTACCAAACGTCACAACGTAACTGGGTGATTATAAAGGAGCTCTATAGGTGTCTCCAAAGGTAAATGTTGGGTTGGCGTATTTCGAGATTAGGATTTGTCACTCCGATTGTCGGAGAGGTATCTCTGGGCCCTCTTGATAATGCACATCACTTAAGCCTTGCAAGCATTGCAACTAATGAGTTAGTTGCGAGATGATGTATTACGAAATGAGTAAAGAGACTTGCCGGTAACGAGATTGAACTAGGTATTGAGATACCGACGATCGAATCTCGGGCAAGTAACATACCGATGACAAAGGGAACAACGTATGTTGTTATGCGGTCTGACCGATAAAGATCTTCGTAGAATATGTAGGAGCCAATATGAGCATCCAGGTTCCGCTATTGGTTATTGACCGGAGACATGTCTCGGTCGTGTCTACATTGTTCTCGAACCCGTAGGGTCCGCACGCTTAAGGTTTCGATGACAGTTATATTATGAGTTTATGAGTTTTGATGTACCGAAGTTAGTTCGGAGTCCTGATGTGATCACGGACATAACGAGGAGTCTCGAAATGGTCGAGACATAAAGATTGATATATTGGACGGCTATATTCGGACACCGGAAGTGTTCCGGGTGATTTCGGAGAAAACCGGAGTACCGGAGGGTTACCGGAACCCCCCCGGGAGAAGTAATTGTCCATATGGGCCTTAGTGGAGAAAGAGAAGGGCAGCCAGGGTGGGCCGCGCGCCTCCTCCCCCCTGGTCCGAATTGGACTAGGAGAGGGGGGGCGGCGCCCCCCCTTTCCTTCTCCTTCCCCACTTCCTTCCCCCTCCTAGTAGGAGTCCTACTCCTACTAGGAGGAGGACTCCTCCTTGGGGCGTCTATAGGGCCGGCCGGCCTCCTCCCCTTGCTCCTTTATATACGGGGGCAGGGGGCACCCTTTGACACACAAGTTGATCCACGTGATCGTTTTCTTAGCCGTGTGCGGTGCCCCCTTCCACCATAATCCTCGATAACATTGTAGCGGTGCTTAGGCGAAGCCCTGCAACGGTAGAACATCAAGATCATCACCATGTAGTCGTGCTGACAGAACTCTTCCCTGACACTTTGCTGGATCGGAGTCCGGGGATCGTCATCGAGCTGGACGTGTGCTAAAACTCGGAGGTGTCGTAGTTTCGGTGCTTGATCGGTCGGGCCGTGAAGACGTACGACTACATCAACCGCGTTGTGCTAATGCTTCCGCTCTTGGTCTACAAGGGTACGTAGATCACACTCTCCCCTCTCGTTGCTATGCATCACCATGATGTTGCGTGTGCGTAGGATAATTTTGAAATTACTACGTTCCCCAACAGTGGTATCAGAGCCTAGGTTTTATGTGTTGATGTTGTATGCACGAGTAGAACACAAGTAAGTTGTGGGCGATATAAGTCATACTGCTTACCAGCATGTCATACTTTGGTTCGGCGGTATTGTTGGACGAAGCGGCCCGGACTGACATTACGTGTACGCTTACACGAGACCGGTTCTCCCAACGTGCTTTGCACAAAGGTGGCTAGCGGGTGTCAGTTTCTCCAACTTTAGTTGAACCGAGTGTGGCTACGCCCGGTCCTTGCGAAGGTTAAAACAACACCAACTTGACAAACTATCGTTGTGGTTTTGATGCATAGGTAAGATTGGTTCTTGCTTAAGCCCGTAGCAGCCACGTAAAACTTGCAACAACAAAGTAGAGGACGTCTAACTTGTTTTTGCAGGGCATGTTGTGATGTGATATGGTCAAGACATGATACTAAATTTTATTGTATGAGATGATCATGTTTTGTAACCAAGTTATCGACAACTGGCAGGAGCCATATGGTTGTCGCTTTATTGTATGCAATGCAATTGCGCTGTAATGCTTTACTTTATCACTAAGCGGTAGCGATAGTCATGGAAGCATAAGATTGGCGAGACGACAATTATGCTACGATGGTGATCAAGGTGTCGCGCCGGTGACGATGGTGATCATGACGGTGCTTCAAAGATGAAGATCACAAGCACAAGATGATGATGGCCATATCATATCACTTATATTGATTGCATGTGACGTTTATCTTTTATGCATCTTATCTTGCTTTGATTGACAGTAGCATTTTAAGATGATCTCTCACTAATTATCAAGAAGTGTTCTCCCTGAGTATGCACCGTTGGAAAAGTTCTTCATGCTGAGACACCACGTGATGATCGGGTGTGATAGGCTCTACGTTCAAATACAACGGGTGCAGAACAGTTGCACACGCGGAATACTCAGGTTATACTTGACGAGCCAAGCATATACAGATATGGCCTCGGAACATGGAGACCGAAAGGTCGAGCGTGAATCATATAGTAGATATGATCAACATAGTGATGTTCACCAATGAAACTACTCCATCTGACGTGATGATCGGACATGGTTTAGTTGATTTGGATCATGTAATCACTTAGAGGATTAGAGGGATGTCTATCTAAGTGGGAGTTCTTTAGTAATATGATTAATTGAACCTAAATTTATCATGAACTTAGTACCTGATAGTATCTTGCTTGTTTATGTTTGATTCTAGATAGATGGCCCGTGCTGTTGTTCTATCGAATTTTAATGCATTCCTTGAGAAAGCAAAGTTGAAAGATGATGGTAGCAATTACACGGACTGGGTCCGTAACTTGAGGATTATCCTCATTGCTGCACAGAAGAATTACGTCTTGGAAGCACCGCTGGGTGCCAGGCCTGCTGCTGGAGCAACACCAGATGTTATGAACGTCTGGCAGAGCAAAGCTGATGACTACTTGATAGTTTAGTGTGCCATGCTTTACGGCTTAGAATCGGGACTTCAACGACGTTTTGAACGTCATGGAGCATATGAGATGTTCCAGGAGTTGAAGTTAATATTTCAAGCAAATGCCCGGATTGAGAGATATGAAGTCTCCAATAAGTTCTATAGCTGCAAGATGGAGGAGAACAGTTCTGTCAGTGAGCACATACTCAAAATGTCTGGGTATAATAATCACTTGATTCAATTGGGAGTTAATCTTCCAGATGATTGCATCATTGACAAAATTCTCCAATCACTACCACCAAGCTACAAGAGCTTCGTGATGAACTATAATATGCAAGGGATGAATAAGACTATTCCCTAGCTCTTCGCAATGCTGAAAGCTGCGGAGGTAGAAATCAAGAAGGAGCATCAAGTGTTGATGGTCAATAAGACCACTAGTTTCAAGAAAATGGGCAAAGGAAAGAAGAAGGGGAACTTCAAAAATAACAGCAAGCAAGTTGCTACTCAAGAGAAGAAACCCAAACCTGGACCTAAGCCTGAAACTGAGTGCTTCTACTGCAAGCAGACTGGTCACTGGAAGCGGAACTACCCCAAGTATTTGGCGGATAAGAAGGATGGCAAGGTGAACAAAGGTATATGTGATATACATGTTATTGATGTGTACCTTACTAATGCTCGCAGTAGCACCTGGGTATTTGATACTGGTTCTGTTGCTAACATTTGCAACTCGAAACAGGGACTATGGATTAAGCGAAGATTGGCTAAGGATGAGGTGACGATGCGCGTGGGAAATGGTTCCAAAGTCGATGTGATCGCGGTCGGCACGCTACCTCTACATCTACCTTCGGGATTAGTATTAGACCTAAATAATTGTTATTTGGTGCCAGTGTTAAGCATGAACATTATATGTGGATCTTGTTTGATGCGAGACGGTTATTCATTTAAATCAGAGAATAATGGTTGTTCTATTTTTATGAGTAATATCTTTTATGGTCATGCACCCTTAAAGAGTGGTCTATTCTTATTAAATCTCGATAGTAGTGACACACATATTCATAATGTTGAAGCCAAAAGATGCAGAGTTGATAATGATAGTGCAACTTATTTGTGGCACTACCTTTTGGGTCATATCGGTGTAAAGCGCATGAAGAAACTCCATACTGATGGACTTTTGGAACCACTTGATTATGAATCACTTGGTACTTGCGAACCGTGCCTTATGGTTAAGATGACAAAAACACCATTCTCCGGTACTATGGAGAGAGCAACGGATTTGTTGGAAATCATACATACAGATGTATGTGGTCCGATGAATGTTGAGGCTCGTGGCGGATATCGTTATTTTCTCACCTTCATAGATGACTTAGCAGATATGGGTATATCTACTTAATGAAACATAAGTCTGAAACATTTGAAAAGTTCAAAGAATTTCAGAGTGAAGTTGAAAATCATCGTAACAAGAAAATAAAATTCCTATGATCTGATCGTGGAGGAGAATATTTGAGTTACGAGTTTGGTGTACATTTGAAACAATGCGGAATAGTTTCGCAACTCAAGCCACCCGGAACACCACAGCGTAATGGTGTGTCCGAATGTCGTAATCGTACTTTACTAGATATGGTGTGATCTATGATGTCTCTTACTGATTTACCGCTATCGTTTTGGGGATATGCTCTAGAGACAGCTGCATTCATGTTAAATAGGGCACCATCAAAATCCGTTGAGACGACACCTTATGAACTGTGGTTTAGCAAGAAACCAAAGTTGTCGTTTCTGAAAGTTTGGGGCTGCGATGCTTATGTGAAAAAGCTTCAACCTGATAAGCTCGAACCCAAATCGAAGAAATGTGTCTTCATAGGATATCCAAAGGAAACTATTGGATACACCTTCTATCACAGATCCGAAGGCAAGACTTTTGTTGCTAAATTCGGAAACTTTCTAGAGAAGGAGTTTCTCTCGAAAGAAGTGAGTGGGAGGAAAGTAGAACTTGACGAGGTAACCGTACCTGCTCCCTTATTGGAAAGTAGTACATCACAGAAACCAGTTTCTGTGACACCTACACCAATTAGTGAGGAAGCTAATGATGATGATCATGAAACTTCAGAACAAGATACTACTGAACCTCATAGATCAACCAGAGTAAGATCCGCACCAGAGTGGTACGGTAATCCTGTTCTGGAAGTCATGCTACTAGATCATGATGTACCTACGAACTATGAAGAAGCGATGGTGAGCCCAGATTCCGCAAAATGGCTTGAAGCCATGAAATCTGAGATGGGATCCATGTATGAGAACAAAGTATGGACTTTGGTTGACTTGCCCAATGATCGGCAAGCAATTGAGAATAAATGGATCTTCAAGAAGAAGACTGACGCTGACGGTAATATTACTGTCTACAAAGCTCGACTTGTCGCAAAAGGTTTTCGACAAGTTCAAGGGATTGACTACGATGAGACCTTCTCACCCGTAGCGATGCTTAAGTCTGTCCGAATCATGTTAGCAATTGCCGCATTTTATAATTATGAAATTTGGAAAATGGATGTCAAAACTGCATTCCTGAATGGATTTCTAGAAGAAGAGTTGTATATGATGCAACCGGAAGGTTTTGTCGATCCAAAGGGAGCTAACAAAGTATGCAAGCTCCAGTGATCCATTTATGGACTGGTGCAAGCTTCTCGGAGTTGGAATAAATGCTTTGATAGTGTGATCAAAGCATTTGGTTTTGTACAGACTTTTGGAGAAGCCTGTATTTACAAGAAAGTGAGTGGGAGCTCTGTAGCATTTCTGATATTATATGTAGATGACATATTACTAATCGGAAATGATATAGAATTTCTGAATAGCATAAAGGGATACTTGAATAAGAGTTTTTCAATGAAAGATCTCGGTGAAGCTGCTTACATATTGGGCATTAAGATCTATAGAGATAGATCAAGACGCTTAATTGGACTTTCACAAAGCACATACCTTGACAAAATTTTGAAGAAGTTCAAAATGGATCAAGCAAAGAAAGGATTCTTGCCTGTGTTACAAGGTGTGAAATTGAGTAAGACTCAATGCCCGACCAATGCAGAAGATAGAGGGAAAATGAAAGATGTTCCCTATGCTTCAGCCATAGGCTCTATCATGTATGCAATGCTGTGTACCAGACCTGATGTGTGTCTTGCTATAAGTCTAGCAGGGAGGTACCAAAGTAATCCAGGAGTGGATCACTGGACAGCGGTCAAGAACATCCTGAAATACCTGAAAAGGACTAAGGATATGTTTCTCATATATGGAGGTGACAAAGAGCTCATAGTAAATGGTTACGTTGATGCAAGCTTTGACACTGATCCGGACGATTCTAAATCGCAAACCGGATGCGTGTTTACATTAAACGGTGGAGCTGTCAGTTGGTGCAGTTCTAAACAAAGCGTTGTGGCAGGATCTACATGTGAAGCAGAGTACATAGCTGCTTCGGAAGCAGCAAACGAAGGAGTCTGGATGAAGGAGTTCATATCCGATCTAGGTGTCATACCTAGTGCATCGGGTCCAATGAAAATCTTTTGTGACAATACTGGTGCAATTGCCCTGGCAAAGGAATCCATATTTCACAAGAGAACCACGCACATCAAGAGACACTTCAATTCCATCCGGGATCTAGTCCAGGTGGGAGACATAGAGATTTGCAAGATACATATGGATCTGAATGTTGCACACCCGTTGACTAAGCCTCTTCCACGAGCAAAACATGATCAACACCAAAGCTCCATGGGTGTTAGAATCATTACTGTGTAATCTAGATTATTGACTCTAGTGCAAGTGGGAGACTGAAGGAAATATGCCCTAGAGGCAATAATAATGTTATTATTTTATTTCCTTATATCATGATAAATGTTTATTATTCATGCTAGAATTGTATTATCAGGAAACATAATACTTGTGTGAATACATAGACAAACCAAACGTCACTAGTATGCCTCTACTTGACTAGCTCATTAATCAAAGATGGTTATGTTTCCTAACCATAGACATGTGTTTTCATTTGATTAATGGGATCACATTATTAGGAGAATGATGTGATTGACATGACCCATTCCATTAGCTTAGCACCCGATCATTTAGTATGTTGCTATTGCTTTCTTCATGACTTATACATGTTCCTATGACTATGAGATTATGCAACTCCCGTTTGCCGGAGGAACACTTTGTGTGCTACCAAATGTCACAACGTAACTGGGTGATTATAAAGGAGCTCTACTGGTGTCTCCAAAGGTAAATGTTGGGTTGGCGTATTTCGAGATTAAGATTTGTCACTCAGATTGTCGGAGAGGTATCTCTGGGCCCTCTCGATAATGCACATCACATAAGCCTTGCAAGCATTGCAACTAATGAGTTAGTTGCGAGATGATGTATTATGAAACGAGTAAAGGGACTTGCTGGTAACGAGATTGAACTAGGTATTGAGATACCGACGATCGAATCTCGGGCAAGTAACATACTGATGACAAAGGGAACAACGTATGTTGTTATGCGGTCTGACCGATAAAGATCTTCGTAGAATATGTAGGAGCCAATATGAGCATCCAGGTTCCGCTATTGATTATTGACTGCAGACATGTCTCGGTCATGTCTACATTGTTCTCGAACATGTAGGGTCCACACGCTTAAGGTTTCGATGAAAGTTATATTATGAGTTTATGAGTTTTGATGTACCGAAGTTAGTTCGGAGTCCCGGACGTGATCACGGACATAACGAGGAGTCTCGAAATGGTCGAGACATAAAGATTGATATATTGGACGGCTATATTCGGACACCGGAAGTGTTCCGGGTGATCTCGGAGAAAACCGGAGTACCGGAGGGTTACCGGAACCCCCCCGGGAGAAGTAATGGGCCATATGGGCCTTAGTGGAGAAAGAGAAGGGCAGCCAGGGTGGGCCGTGCGCCTCCTCCCCCTGGTCCGAATTGGACTAGGAGAGGGGGGGGGGCGGCGTCCCCCTTTCCTTCTCCTTCCCCACTTCCTTCCCCCTCCTAGTAGGAGTCCTACTCCTACTAGGAGGAGGACTCCTTGGCGTGCCTATAGGGCCGGCCGGCCTCCTCCCCTTGCTCCTTTATATACGGGGGCAGGGGGCACCCCTTGACACACAAGTTGATCCACGTGATCGTTTTCTTAGCCGTGTGCGGTGCCTCCTTCCACCATAATCCTCGATAATATTGTAGCGGTGCTTAGGCGAAGCCCTGCGACGGTAGAACATCAAGATCGTCACCACGCCATCGTGATGACGGAACTCTTCCCTGACACTTTGCTAGATCGGAGTCCGGGGATCGTCATCGAGCTGAACGTGTGCTAAAACTCGGAGGTGCCGTAGTTTCGGTGCTTGATCGGTCGGGCCGTGAAGACGCACGACTACATCAACCGCGTTGTGCTAATGCTTCCGCTGTCGGTCTACAAGGATACATAGAGCACACTCTCCCCTCTCGTTGGTATGCATCACCATGATCTTGCATGTGCGTAGGAAAATTTTGAAATTACTACATTCCCCAACAGATAGATGATATGGTCGAGTCCAGAACTCGAGTCACTTTTGTCTATGGTTAAGCACAAGTACAGGACAGATATAAAACATGGGATATGTTGAGAGGGATAGTGGGCATGAGTAATCATGGGCTATCATAGGAGATTTCAATGAGGTATTACATGCACATGAACATGATGGAGTTGGCCAACGTAGTGATACGTCTCCAACGTATCTATAATTTATAATTTTTGATTGTTCCATGCTATTATATTATCTGTTTTGGATGTTTATGGGCTTTATTATGCACTTTTATATTATTTTTGGGACTAACCTATTAACCCAGAGCCCAGTGCTAGTTTCTGTTTTTTCCTTGTTTTAGAGTATCGCAGAAAAGGAAAATCAAACAGAGTCCAATTGATCTGAAACTTCACGAAACTTATTTTTGGACCAGAAGAAGCCCACGGAGTATCAGAGTTGGACTAGGAGAGTCCCGGGCTACCCACGAGGGTGGGGGGTGCGCCCACCCCCCTGGGCGCGCCCCCTGCCTCGTGGACAGCCCGGAGGTCCACCGACGTACTTCTTCCTCTCATATATACCCATATACCCTAAAAACTTTGGGGAGCACACTAGATCGGGAGTTCCGCTGCCAAAAGCCTCTGTAGCCACCGAAAACCAATGTAGACCCGTTCTGGCACCCTGCCGGAGGGGGGAATCCCTCTCTGGTGGCCAGCTTCATCATCCCGGCACTCTCCATGACGAGGAGGGAGTAGTTCTCCCTTGGGGCTGAGGGTATGTACCAGTAGCTATGTGTTTGATCTCTCTCTCTCTCTCTGTCTCGTGTTCTTGAGGTGGTACGATCTTGATTAATTGCGAGCTTTGCTATTATAGTTGGATCTTATGATGTTTTCTCCCCCTCTACTCTCTTGTAATGGATTGAGTTTTCCCTTTGAAGTTATCTTATCGGATTGAGTCTTTAAGGATTTGAGAACACTTGATGTATGTCTTGCATGGGATAACCGTGGTGACGATGGGTTATTCTATTGATTCACTTGAGGTATGTTTTGGTGATCAACTTGCGGGTTCCGCCCATGAACCTATGCATAGGGGTTGGCACACGTTTTTGTCTTGACTCTCCGGTAGAAACTTTGGGGCACTCTTTGAAGTACTTTGTGTTGGTTTGAATAGATGAATCTGAGATTGTGTGATGCATATCATATAATCATACCCACGGATACTTGAGGTGACATTGGAGTATCTAGGTGATATTAGGGTTTTGGTTGATTTTTGTCTTAAGGTGTTATTCTAGTATGAACTCTATGATAGATTGAACGGAAAGAATAGCTTCGTGTTATTTTACTACGGACTCTTGAATAGATCGATCAGAAGGGATAACATTGAGGTGGTTTCATACCCTACCATAATCTCTTCGTTTGTTCTCTGCAATTAGTGACTTTGGAGTGACTCTTTGTTGCATGTTGAGGGATAGTTATGTGATCCAATTATGTTATTATTGTTGAGGGAACTTGCACTAGTGAAAGTATGAACCCTGGGCCTTGTTTCAACACATTGCAATACCGTTTGTGCTCACTTTTATCATTAGTTACCTTGCTGTTTTTATATTTTCAGATTACAAAAACCTTTATCTACCATCCATATACCACCTGTATCACCATCTCTTCGCCGAACTAGTGCACCTATACAATTTAGTGTGTTGGGGACACAAGAGACTCTTTGCTATTTGGTTGCAGGGTTGTTCGAGAGAGACCATCTTCATCCTACGCCTCCTATGGATTGATAAACCTTAGGTCATCCACTTGAGGAAAATTTGCTACTGTCCTACAAACCTCTGCACTTGGAGGCCCAACAACGTCTACAAGAAGAAGGCTGTGTAGTAGACATCAAGCTCTTTTCTGGCGCCGTTGCCGGGGAGGTTAGCGCTTGAAGGTATATCTTTAGATCTTGCAGTCGAATCTTTTTTGTTTCTTGTTTTAGCACTAGTTTAGTTTATAAAAGAAAACTAAAAAAATGGAATTGAGTTTGCCTCATACGCTTTATCTTTTTAATATCTTTCGTGAGTATGATGGAAAGGAAAATTGTGCCAAAGTGTTAGAAGAAGAATGCATTAAAATGTTTGGCACTAAATATTTAAATGATGAGCATGATTGCAATGTTGTTAGTATGAATTCCTTGAATATCCATGATGCTAATGATATGCAAAGCCACAAGCTTGGGGAAGCTATGTTTGATGAAGATGATATTTTTTGTCCCCCAAGTTAATGAGCAAATTTATTATGATGATAGCATGCCTCCTACTTATGATAATTATGAAAGTGGATTTAGAGAGGTCATGCACTACAAAAAAAAGACACATCCGTGACATTTTGGGCCGAACGAATTTTTTTCCTGTCATACATATGACACTTCTATGACGATAATTGTGACAAAACCCGGTATCATCATAGATGTGGTGGGATCCTACTTCTATGACAAAAAATCATGACAGAAAATGGGCTTTTCGTCTTGGGCGGGCCGGAGACGCAGCTGCATGACATTCTTTGGGCCGTCCATGACAGAAAAACCGCGGTAGAAGCGAGGGCGAGGAAAATTTCGGGGAGTTCCGGGTTACGGTGGGAGGTCGGGGGCCGAGCGATGCGTGTTTCTCTCATACATGTACGCGCGTGTGTGCGAGGCGTTGGCTCTAACTGAACCCGAGCGAGGCGTTGGGCTCTAACTGAACCCGAGCGATTGCACTGCAGGCTACGCGTTACTGAACCCGAGCGATCGATCGATGGCTGTTAACTAAACCTGATCGAGCGATTCCTTCGCTACTGCTGCTAACTAAAGCCGATCGATGCTGCCTCTGGGATGAACAGTGG
>NC_057800.1:116779771-116811573 GCF_018294505.1 Triticum aestivum
AGGGCTGGATGAGCAGTAGCCGGTGGAGGGGTGGTTGAACAGTAGCCGGTGGAGTAGTGCACGGTGGAGGCTGGATGAACAGGAGCCAGTGGAGGCTGGAGGAGGTCGACGGTAGCCCGTGGAGGCTGGAGGAGGTCGACAGTGGAGATGAACAGTATCCCGTGGAGTCCCGTTTTGCGGTACGCCACACCCCTCCCGATGAACAGGACCCCCGTTTCGACCATAACGCTCCAACACAAGTCCATTTCGTCCGTTTTACGGTACGCCACACCCCTCCCGATCAACAGGACCCTCGTTTCGACCGTAGGAGGTCCGTTACGTCCGTTTTGTGGTACACCACACCCCTCCCGATCAACAGGACACCCGTTTCGACCGTAGGAGGTCTGTTTCCTTCGTTTTGCGGTACGCCAGACCCCTCCCGATCAACATGACCCCGTTCCGAATGTAGGAGGTATGTTTCCTCTGTTGTGCGGTACGCCAGGCCTCGTTTCCATCGCCTGTTCCTCCAAGCCCTCCCAATGAACACGACCATTCATTCCGTTTCGACCCAGCCGGTTGGCTCCCACGGGTTCCGTTGCCTCCTGATGAACACGACGCATTCCGTTGCCTCCCGATGAACACGACGCATTCCGTTGCCTCCCCATGAACACGATGCATTTCGTTGCCTCCCCATGAGCACGACGACGACGCTGTTTCTCCGTTCCGACCCAGCCATGTACACGAGCCCTGGCCGTACGTATGCGCGAGTAGGCGTTCGAGACCCCGGTCGTATGTACACATACGTGGTCATATTTTCTTTCTTGCACCCTGGCCGCTGTACGTATGAGTACATGCTACATGCGCGCCTCTACTATGACACGTACGCGCCTCTACTACGACACGTGCGCACCTCTACATCCACCAGTATATATGTACATACATGTTCGCGACCAGAATGACAACGCTACGTACGCTTCAACCAGGTGGGTCCCGACTGTCAGGCACTTCCTTGCGTGCAAAGATGTAGCTGGTGGGTCCCAGCAGTCAGGGGGGCGAATCGTTTTTTTGCCCGGACGCACTTCCTTGCGTGCGAAGATGTAGCTGGTGGGTCCCAGCAGTCAGGGGGAAATGTTTTTTTCGCAAAATATGGTGGCCCGTCCGGTGGGTCCCCACTGTCAGGTGGAGGAATCATTATTTTGCGCGTAATAAGGAGGCACTTCCTTGCTGCGGCCGTGGACCCAACTGTCAGCCTCTCCACGTACAGTCCACGTCCGATGGAAGTCGTTCCTTGACCACGTTGACCACGCTGCGCCGAGAGAACCATGGCGGTGGACGACAGCGAGGACTAGGAAGGGGACGACTCGGAGCCGGGGAAGACGCAGCAGTGGATGCCCACGCGAAGAGGAGTACGAGGGTTCACTGGTTCGGCTGCGGCGTGAGGCTGCTGTCACCGCAGAATAACAGGGGTGTGGGTGAGTAGAGGGATGGCCTGGCCAGCGGTGGGAGTAGTAGAGGGCGGTGAGGTCTCCGCGGCATCACAGCCGGCCACGGGAGGTAGGAGCACGCGGCACGACCGGCGCTAGTTTGGGCGGCTGGAGCAAGAAGACCAGAGGTTGAAGAAGCACTACGACCGTTGGATGAACATCGTATGGTAACATGATCTAGAATTGTTCATATTGACTAAGTTGACAAAGCCCTCCATCCCCGTCAACTTGGTAGGCCCACAAGTCAGCCTCCCACTATGCTGGGTTCCAGCTGGCAGGGGGAATATTCATTTTTTGTGGTAATAAGGAGGCACTTCCTTGCGTGCGAAGATAGCTGGTGGGTCTGACATGTCAGCAGGGGGCACATTATTTTCGCAAAATATAGAGGCCCTTCCGGTGGGTCCCAGATGTCAGGTGGAGGAATCATTATTTTGCATGTAATAAGAAGGCATTTCCTTGTGTGCGGCCGTGGACCCAGCTGTCAGCCTCTCCACGCACAGTCTACTCCCGATGGTGTCGTCCGTTGACCACATTGACCACGCTGCGCCGAGCGCATCCAAGGTGGTGGACGACGGCGAGGCCCCGAACAGCAACGAGCCGAAGATGGGAATACGCGGGAGTAGAGTCACAGACGGAGAGGTGTACGAGGGTTAACTGGTTCTAGTGCGGTGTGGTTCGAAAGTCGGTGGAGAAGAACAGGAGGTGTTGAGGGGTGGAGGGATGGCCTGGCCAACGGTGGAGTAGCGCTTTAGAGCGAAGCATGCTAAGCAGAGCTGCTAGCAGTAGGAGGCGGGAGGTGGTCCCGGCGGCACTGGAGGAAGAAGACGAGAGATTGAAGATGGATGCCGGTCGTTGGATGTAAATCCAATGGCTAACATGTCAGAAATATTTTTTGACTAAATTGACAACGACTTGCGTTGGCTTCGACCTATTGGCCCACATTTCAGCCTCCAAAAATGTGGCACGTATTCAACCCATTTTTAGAATTTACAGTCTTTTTTTGCACGATAGAATTTACAGTCAATTTGATCTTTTTTTTGAATTACAACCATTAGCCGGGCTGGGTGAACAAATAATGTAGCGTCCATGCGGCCCATTTATTTTATTTCCTAAAAAATTACAGGCCATTTGCACTTTCTCGAAATACATGATTTTGCTGGGCTGATTCTAATTATAATGTTGGGTTGGGCCAGCAATGTTATCAAAAAATAAAAAGGGGCTGAGCATTTTGTTATAAATATATTTAAATAATAAGTGATATTATTACATTCGTCCTTAAATCTTACCAAGCTTTTGTACACAATCACTAGGATTTTCGTGCCAAAACAATCCAGGATTTTATTTGTTAAGAAATTATTTTTATAAGTTAATAAGATGTGGGATATTGTTTTCTTACATATGTAAGTATCTGTTAAATATATGATGACAATAAAAATAATATATAATAACATATAAAATATTTTTTTAGAAAAACAGGGAGCATCTCCCCGGTTCCATTGCTAAGAACGAAACCACAACATATTCTGATACAGTAGCTCAAAGAGCAGTTCAAAAGCAAAGGTAGAAAAGCTACAAACTAGGGGGGGTGGATGAACAAGTTCTCTGAATAACACAAATCACCCGAGCGGTGCCAAAGGCAGAGAGGATAGAGCACTCAAATGACACAAGAAGGGTCCAGCGAAGCCTTCATGGTCTTCAGCCGAGGGGCCGTGTCAGCCTGCGGCGACCAGTAAGCAAGCGGAAACACCGGGCTGGGAGGCGTAGCATGGTGGATGTCCCTCTTTTTCGGTTCCAGGTGCCCATCATATTCATCAGAGATCTTGAGACGAGCCCACGGGTCCAGCCCCAGAGCAGGTCGAGCCTTGTTCAGCCATAAGTGATCGCCAATGGTTTCTGGAGGGATCTTGTTAGGGTTTCCACGAAGCTCATCAACTTGTCCTTGTCCGATCCGGGGGAGAGAATCGCCCAGTTCCTCACCATGTTCCTGATCAATCTCAAGACCTGTGGAATGGAAATCCAGGAGGTGTTACTAAAAATCATAGCATTTCTATATTTCCAGAGGCACCAAAAGACAGCTGAGCTAACAATTTTTAAAACTGAGCACTTTTTGGTAGCAATCCAGAATCTGGCGACAGATTTGAAGGATGAGCCAATCTTACTAGAGAAATATTTCTCAATATGGGCCCAGAGATGTTTAGCAACTATACACTCAAAAATAGGTGAGAACAAGACTCTTGTTCCAAGCAATAAACACAATCAAGGGGTTTGATGATGTGTCTCTTCCTAAGGTTATCCCTAGTCATCAATTTGTTTTTGGAGAGAAGCCAGAGACATACATGAATTTTAGGGGGGACTCTCAATTTCCAGACAGCAGGGATAAACACGGGTTGAACCCATCTAAAGTTGATAACATGATAGAGGGAGCTGGAGGAATACTTCCCCTTATTGTCCAGCTGCCAAATCAGGGCATCCGGCTCGGCAGTAAAGGTAATGCTTTCGGCAATTTCCTCCAACTGGAACCATTGTTCCATGAGACTATCACTAAAGTTCCTTCTAAAAGAGAGTTTTAGGCATTGACCGTCCCAAACTTCATTGACACTTTTGTTAAGCGCATTGCAGACAGAGTAAATAGGCCAAAATTGGACTGCTAGGGGGGATGTGCCAAACCAAGTATCTTCCCAGAACCTGGTTCTGCTCCCATCCCCTATGTTCCATCTGTAGCCAAATTTCACAGTATGCATAATAGATTTTAATCCTTTCCAGAATCTAGAGGTCTTAGGGTTGGAGGAAGGGACAAAAATATTAGGTTTATTTCCTAGGTATTTATGGGCAATAAGAAGCTTCCAGGGTTTCAGGTCTTCCTCATAGAATCTTTTAATCCAAGACCCTAGAAGACATATGTTAATATCTTGGAGGTTAGGTATGCCTAGGCCTCCAAAATCTTTTTTCATAGAGACTAGGGCCCAATTAGCAAGGTGTAGCTTCCTATTTTCCTCAAAATCATTCCACAAGCAATGAGACATCTGAGAATTGATGAGGTTCACTGCCCATTTAGGGAACTTGAAGAAGGAGAGGAGATACACTGGAATGCTAGCTAAACAAGCTTGTATGAGGATCAATCTACCTCTGTAAGAGAGAAGTTTGCCCCTCCACCCAGCAATCCTTTTAATGATTTTATCTAGAAGGGGTTGGATATCCTCTCTCCTCAGTTTATCATAGTTGAGAGGGATACCTAGATACTTAATGGGGAAGTTACCTTTATTACAGACTAGAATAGAGAGGAAGTCAGCTAACTCCTGATCATCCATGTTGATAGGGATGAGTTCACTTTTAGAGTAGTTGATTCTCATGCCTGAGACTTATTCAAAACAGGTTAGAACAGTTTTCAGTTTGCTAGCATGTGTGGAGTCATTGTCTAAGAAAAGGATGGTATTATCTGCATATTGAAGGCAGATGATGCCACCAGGGCAGACCTTAGGACAGAGCCCTGCAATCAAACTATGATCAGCAGCTTTGCTCAGCATTTTAGTAAGAACGTCCACTACTAAATTAAACAAAAGCGGGGAGATGGGGTCACCTTGCCTAAGGCCTTTACCAGCAAGGAAAAAATCACTTTCATAGTTATTTAACTTGACCCCAATAGACCCCCCATGAGTAAGTTGCTGGATCCAACTAGTCCATTTACCCCCAAAACCTCTAAGCTCCAGGAGTTTCATAAGGAAATCAAGGTCAACTTTATTGAAGGCTTTCTCATAATCCGATTTAAGGACAAGTCCTTTATCACCTCTTGAGTGGACTGAATGAAGAACTTCATGAGCAGTAACAACACTCTCTAAAATGTATCTCCCTTTCAGAAATGCAGATTGATTGCTAGCAATCAACCTTTGTAGGACTTTAGAGAGCCTGGTGGTGAGGACTTAAGAGAAAATCTTAAAACTACAGTTAATCAGGCTGATAGGCCTGAATTTCTTCATAGAGGTGGCCTCAGGCTATTTAGGAATAAGAGAGAGCATAGCAAAGTTGAGCCTGTATATGTCCAACTCTCCTCTATGAAAGGCTTGGAAAAGATCTAAAAGATCATTTTTCACCAAGTCCCAAAAATGCTGGTAAAACAAGAAGGGAATCCCATCAGGACCAGGAGCCCCATCAGGATAAGAGCTAAAAATGGCTTCCTTCACCTCTATCTCTAAAAAAGGGGCTTCTAGCAGCTCATTTTCAGCAGGAGAGACTTTTTCAGAAGTAGAGAAAAAATTGTTTTGTAGAGAGAACCCAGAAGGGTTTTCTTTCTTAAACAGGTCTTTGTAGAAGTCACTAGCCACTTTCAGCATCTCATCTACCTTAGTAACATGGCCATTTGGGATCAAGGGAGTGAGTGAGGGTTTTCCTTCTCCTCCGCTGGTTAGCTACTGCATGGAAGTAAGCAGTATTTCTATCACCCTCCTTAATGTTCCTATCTCTAGACCTTTATTTGACTTTGATTTCTTCTTGAAGACAAAATTTCTTGAGCTCTCCATGGACAAAGTTTAATCTATTTTCTCAGCCTCAGAGAGGTCAGTGGTTTCTGCCTTAATATCTAGAGAATCAAACTCAAGGAGGAGAAGCCTTTTGTATCTTCTAAGATTAGCTTCCTCATTGGAGTCCACCCTTTGGTACTTCTTCTAAATCTCCTGATTTTGATCTGCCAATTTTCTAGGGGGCAGCTGCTCCCAGTAGGCTCATTCCAGATTTTTTTAACTAGCTCAGTAAAATTTTCTCTAAGCAACCACCACTTTTCAAATTTAAAACTATTGCTCTTTGGAGTTTGGTTAAGACCAGAGTCCCAGAGCAAAGGAGTGTGGTCACTACCACATCTGGGCAGAGCTCTACAACTAGAAAGGGTAAAGAAACTATCTAATTTTGTGTCACAGAAAATTCTGTCAATGGTGGACATAATCAAGTCTACTTGATTATTGGCCCAGGTAAATTTCCTAGAAGAAAGTTTAATTTCAAGCAAGCTCCAGATATCAATCCAGTCATTGAAGCAGTCACTCCATTTATGATTAATGGAACCATTGCTTTTATCTGCAACATTCCTAACTAAATTAAAATCCCCTCCCATCAGGGTGGGAATGTGAGTATCTAGAAATAAGGTATGAAGTTCAGAAATAAAAGCTTCTTTGCCTTCCTCATAAGGAGAGCCATAAACAGTGATAATCCTAAAGGTTTGACCAGTAGTTTTCAAATTAACTAAACAACTAACAGAAAAGTCTAGGTGTGACCAAGCAACAGCCTCAAAAATGCTTTAATCTATTCCCATCAGGATGCCTCCAGTAGATCCTTTGTATGGAAGAACATGCCAGTCAAAATCTCTGTTGCTAATGAGAGATTTAAGAAAAGAAGAGGAAAAATCCTCTTTCTTAGTTTCCTGGAACCCAAGGATGGTAGCATGGGTTTTGTTAATGGTGTCAATAATAAGGGATTCCTACCAGGAGCAGCAATACCTCTAATATTCCAGAACAGAGCATTCATGGAGAAATGTTGTTCCTAGGGTGCTTGCCCCGTTTATGTCTACAAATAAGAGACCAGAGACCCTCACTTGGCTCAGTAGGGGGGTCAACGCAGTCTAAACTAGAACTACCATCTATAGAAAAATTCTCACAAACAGAACCTTCAGATCTGTTTTGGTGAGGGTAAATAAAGGAAGAGCATTCAATGCCATCATTAAGAGAAGTAACATCTACACCAATCTTAGCAGCAATGGCATTGAAGAAAGGATCATTAAAGTTGGAGAAGGAAGTGTGTTTCATACCCTGGGGTTTTTGCACTTCCAGGTTCTGAACCTCTTTGAGCTGTTGAGCATTTTAAATAATGGTTCTCTTGTCACCAGCTACCCTAGCATTGGTTCCGGTGGCTTGAACAGGACCCCATTTGGGAAGGTGCTTCTCCTTAGGAAGGGCAGGGAAGTCAGAGTTGTATTTTGAGTCCAAATTGTCTGGGAGTTCAGTTGTTTCAACAAGTGCCTCTTGATCCTCTTGTAGATCTACAGAACCTTCTAATTCCATCAGATCATCATCTTCCAGGAGCTCCATTTCCCTGAGGAGGTTGAATCCATCAGTTTCATCAAGCACAAAATTCAAGATATTTTCCTGGATGCTGAGTTGAGGAGTGTATGGAGAATCAAGGATGTGTATCTTGAGGACTAAAGTGGGTGTAGTTTCTCCAAGCATCTAATTGTGGCCAAAAGACTATCCTCTGATGTTAGGGCCCCCAGAATTGGCAGCAGGCCCTTTATCTAATTCAGATCTAGAGCTCCTGTTGGATTCAGCATCTTCAGTAAGATTGGTACCAGTTTCAGCTGCAGAGACATATGTGCCAGCAGAGAGGTTGGTGGAGGTGCCAGTTTCAGTGGGGGTTAAGGACTCCACCTCAATGAGTAGCCTGTAGATTTTGTTCCCAACTCCAAAAAGCCTTTCAGTAGGGATTTTGGAGGGATCTTTACATAAGATTTTGACCCTAACAGTTTCATAGAATGACTTGAAATTATGCTACCAATCCACATCTAGTAAGACCCCCAGAGTGGAAGTGATTTGATCCAGCATAGTCCAGTCACACCACTTGGGGGTTCAATTTCCTGATCTTGATCCAAGTTTCCCGGAGGTCCTCTTCAGCCTCAATCCTGCCTTTCCAGACTTCAACATTGACTACAACATTGTCTTTTTTGAGACCAAAACAGGGGTATCCAACAACTTGAACTACATCTATTTCAGGAGGGAATTTGACCAAGAATGTCCACTCATCTAGGGCATTGATTGGCCAGGGCTAGTTGGTTTGTAAATGTCTGCAAACTCAGTGGCAAGTTCCTGCTTGGTCACTTCACCATCTTCTACTAGAACAATCCCCACATTCTTCAGGGAGCCATGATACTAAGCATTTTCATCAGGTGGGTCTATGTGCTAGAACCCTAATCCTAGAGCAGCACTTCCAACATATCTAGCAGAATGGTGGGTTTTCCTTCTGACAGGGCAATTCTCAACTTTATGGGTAACCATTTTGTAGATAAAACAACTCTTGGGCTTGACTCGTTTACCCAAATGATGCCCCGGTTCCCCATAGTTGTAGAAGATCACCTCAGAGTATGCCATAAGGCCCGAAGCAGGGGCAGGAGCAGTTTTCTGGATGTCCTGTCTCTTCTTTGCTGATTCTTGCCTTGAGATTTCCCACTGATCTGAGAGTCAGAACCACCAGCAGATTGATCTTGAGCAATTATAGGAGCCTGCCCAGATTGTGCCCCCATTTGGGGCGGAGGTGGGCTGTACCACTGCCCAACCGGCGCTCCCCCCATTGTGATAGGAGAAATTCATCGGAGTTCCTGGTTCATTCTCATCCTCCAGCCAGATGTTGTCTCTCAAGAAGCAGAAATAACCACTAGACAGCTCAATTGAAGCAGATTGCAAGCCTAATTTCAATCTTCTACAGGTTTAGGGGAGAGGTAAGGTAGGGGATCCACCTGCTCCGGCTCCGATGGCGTGCTGGTGGGCGTGAGTCCAGTCAAGCATTCCCATCTCGCAGCATGGTGTGGATCTCCTGAATTCACTTATCCTTTCGTCCATCGAATGAACGCAATCGGCGGCTCCCTGGGGTGGGGCATCCTGTGCTTCTCCGAGAAATCTCCTTCAAAGTAGATCCGTAGGGCTAGATTCAGCAGCTCCCAATCCACATGATCCTTGCACATCCGAGCATACCTGCGCGAGTGAGAGAACGGATTCGGTCCCTCCTCGGCTTCCTCCCTCGCAGCTTCCTCCTCTGCTTTCCTCCATTCGCGCGTGCACTGGGTCCAGGAGAGAGCGTCGTTGCGGATCCGCGTCGCCCGCTCCCTCCATCTCCTCCCTCGAGTCTCCTGCAGCACCGCCAGCATGACAGAGTTGAGCGGCTGGAGCATCAGCGGGAAGGCTTTGTAGAAATGTGGGAGATGCATCTTGTACATCTGCCTGTCTTCCAGCCATTCCCCCATGGATATGGCCGGCGACTCCATGGGGCGCGCGAGCGGACTTGCTGAGGGGGGCAGGCATGCCCGGAGTCAGGAGGTGGGGGGTGGCGGCGAGATCTATGGCGGCGGTGAGGGTGGAGGTAGTGGCGAGGGTGGCGGCGAGGGTGGAGGTGGTGGCGGGGGCGAAGGGGATCACGAGAGCGGTCATCTCTTTGCCAATTATGTGAACTACACAGTCAACATATAAAATAATTTAAATATATATAATATAGTTAGAAGGGAAACATAAGTTGGACCTGGCGTTCCTATTCTTATATAGAAAAATAGAACAGACCTCTGCGTTTTCTTCAAAAAAATACATAAATTGGGCTGCCAAAAATAAAACCTCGGATGGGAGGTCCATAGGCCGGTCGATACATGACGGCCCTAAGAAAATACAAACATGCCTATGGACCTCCCATTCGAGGTCGTGGGATGCGCATGTTAAAAATGAAAGCCTAGACGGGGCAGCCCAAAACCACATCCAACACTTGCCAAAACTTCGTCCCTCGTTTTCTCTATGTTTCGCACACTCGACATTGTGGGGGCATTTTGACTGTGCATCATATGAAGATGTGCTATGCATGAATGTTGATCAGCATGATGTTAACTAGCTGGTAGTTCCATTTTCGACCATGAATAAAACTTCCAACATGATGTTAACCCTATTTGAAAAGGCCGTTGTCGGCGTTCTGGGAACGGGGGTCCCCAGACTTGCCTGCCTGCGGCCTGCGGCGTGGCTCAAAGGGGGGCCCAGCACGGCCCATCTTCATTAACACGGACCCAAGACCCTCGCGAGGGGCCAAGCCTCGCAGGGCGGACGACACGGAGCTCCCTCAGGCACGGCCTCACCAGGCTCGCTCGCGAGGAGGCGGAGAGATCAAGGCGGGGTACCTCACGAGGTGCCCATGACGCAAGCCATGACGACCAAGGGCGCCAGGCGGGCGCCAACCCGCGCAGTGTCCTCCTTTCCTCTTTGGTGCAAAGGGGGCAAGCGCAGCCGCGGAGTACCGAGGCATCAGGCAAAGGTTGCCGTTTCGGTGTAACAAGACCAAGACCAGGAGGACCGCAAGACGGAGGTCATCGTGGAGCCCAAGACGACGCCACCACCAGAGCTTTGTGCAGGCGAGGACCAACTTTAGTCAGGATAAGTGTACTAGATGTTCCCCTTTGAAATGGCAAATTGTTGGCGCCCTTCCCGCTCAATATTTGGGAAGAGGCCCAGCGCCATTGCCTATAAATAGGACCAGCCACCCACAAGGATGAGGGTTCGGGTTCGAGGTAAAAGGAAGGTTAGAGACAGAGATCACGGATCAAGGATCGGATCGAAATCAGAGAGAGAGAGAAGGGTGACTGAACTCCTCCTAGCAGTTCGTCCCCCCAGCAAAGAACAGACCCTCGCGAGGCTGTTCTTCCTTGTATTGTTCATCATCATCAGCCCAAGAGGCAATCCACCACACCACACACTGGAGTAGGGTATTACACCACAACGGTGGCCCGAACCAGTATAAACCCTGCGTCTCTTGTGTCGTTCTTTCCATAGCTTAGATCTTAGCGAGGCGGAGGGGTGCAGGTAGGTACAAGGCGAAATCTCCGCGCGCACCCCAGTGTTCGAACCTCAAGGGTCTGCCGGAACCCGAAATCCGACATTTGGCGCGCCAGGTAGGGGTGTGCCAGAATCCGCCTTCTACTGCTTCGTGCCCCGTCGCGTCGTCGTCACCATGTCCAGCGACCAGGCGGGCAACCCAGATCGATGGGCGGCATGGCCCGCCCGTGCAGAGCCGCTCGCCTCGGGCGACCCCGTGCCCCAGGCAGCTCGCGGTCCGCAGGGCGCTGCGGGCCGCGGGCGACGCGGACAGGCTTCGACAGCTCTCACACCACGGCAAGCGCGGTCAGCAGCAAGGGCCTCCAATCATGCCGCGACCATGACACCGTACACCCACCGGGAACAGGCGAACTCGAGGGCCGCACTCACGGTGGCCCGAGAGCTGCTACAGTGCAGGCTGCTGGAGGGCAGCCGCGACGTGCTGCTGGAGCTGGTGGCAGAGCTCCTGGGCTTCGCCGCCTCAGGGGCTCACCCCTTCTGCACCCAGCTCCCATCTCAAGCCCAGGGCGGCCCGCGCGGGGGCTCCGCGCGTGCCCGCGGGCTCCAAGGCTACTCCAACGCCAGCGAAGCTGTCGGCACTAGACCGGCGGCGGCGCTACCCCCGCTCCTGGTCCGCGAAGAAGAAGGACTCGACGCGACCCGCGGCCCCAGTGGACAGCCACGCTACCACCCCACGGTGGGCGCGTCAAGCAGAGCTGCGTGGCACGCGGAGCACTACGGCATGGCCTTCGGGATGACGGCGCCGGAAGAATATGTGCCCCTCATGATGGACCAAGGACACCCTTACCAAGGCGAACAAGGCTCGCTCCTCAGCCCGAGCTGGGGGGACAAGGCGCCAGAAGCTGAGCCCTTCCAGGAGCCCCGGGACAGTCCCACTGGTCACGCTGGAGGCAACGATTATCGGGTACCGCTAATTCCTCAAGAGCAAGCATACGCTAATCATGGATTGCAGGAGGTGCAGGTCGCCACAGCGAGCAGCAGCCCCGCTCCCACAGTCTCCTACCCCTCGGGAGGAGGGCGCAGGGGGCTGTAGAAGAGGGGCCGAGATCCGACATCACCACGCGGTGTTCGGAGCAAGGTGTTCTCCGGAGGTAGGCCCTCTGCTGGGGAGGTGCCTCAGGGCCTGCCCCTGGTGGAGGACCCGTGGTCGTCGGGGGAACCGCTGGCGACCGCTCTACCCCATCGGCGGTGTCCTGGTTTCTGGTCGTCGTTGATGGCACTAGAGTGTGGTGCAAGGCGGGGCCCTCATCTGGCGATATGAAGCAAGGCCGGTTCCTGTGAAGAAGGCCCAGTGCCTGTGAAGCTCGCCGCCCCGTGACACTCTCACGTAATAATGAGTGGGGCTGTACACGCCCCGGAGTCTCAGGGGTGCCGGCCTCAGGCCCTGGGGCTCCCTCCCATGCCCAGTGGCAGCACTTAGCTCCGCGCTGGTGAGAAGACGTCCAAGACTAGATTAGGTGCCAGAACGCGGCCTTTTGTCTGCTTTCGTTGCTTTTCCCTTTGGTTGTCGCTTTCCCCCGCTGGATTCAAGTGGATTCGAATTTGAGATTTGCGTGTGTTCGGGGAAGGGGTGCTTAGTCTCGTTCGAGCAATTCCTCGCGTTTTGGTTACCACTTCGCCTCAGCTGCCTCCCCTCATGAGCCCCTCGCGAGCTGGGTCAGGCCTAGCTTGCGCGCAGCCCAGACTGCCGCCGCCGCGTCCTCTCAGGAGGGTGTTTTACTGCAGGTCCTACGGATTCAATCAGGGAACACTCGGGACACCACAGCCTCCCACAGGCTACCTCAGGGCCAGCACAGGACAAAGGTAAACTAGCCGACCAGCGCGTTGCTTAAGCCAACCACTTAGCGCGGGCGCATGGGCAATGTAGCGTCTACTAATACGATTAACACAAGTTTTACATAAGGGGTTCCCCCTCCAAAATGCTCTCACAGCCATCATGCCAAAACCTGAGTTCTATTCATGCAGGGTAAGGAAGCAGGAACGATGCACGATCAGTCGGATAAATCCCCCAATGCGTCCTCAGGAGCACCACCCGAGCCGTTGCTGGCGTCGCTGAACTCGCCATCGCTGTCCGCGTCACCGCCAGCGGCGTCAGGGCCGTTCACCACGCCGCCCTCGTCGGCAGCCACGATCACGCCGTCATTGTCTGAAGCGAAGGCCCTGATAAGAGCATCCACATTGTCTTCCACCCAGTGCGCCAGGTCGTCTCGGACGGCCTGGGGGACTGGGGCGATGGTAGCGTCGAAATCGAAGTGGGGATCCATGTTCCGGAGATGGCTGAAGACGCGAGAAAAGGCACGCCCGAGCAGGGCGCGGCTCCTCTCCTCCACCAACCTGTCAGCCCTGACCGACCGCGCCTCCAGCTGCGTCACCACGTCGGTGAAGAACTGAAGATTGCCGGCGTAGTTGACTGCGTGCGGCTCGCCAACAGCCGCATCACATATGTTGCCCAAGGCTGTGTTGGCTCTCTCCCGGAGCGTGGTGAGCATGGGGCCGTGCTCATGCTCCAGGATCCGCCGCTGACGTATCTCGTCCGCATTCTGGCGCACGATGACCTCAGCCTCCTCCACCCGCTGGCGAAGAAGGAGCACCTCGGCCTGGGAGGTGGTTAGCTCACCTTGCGCCACCTCGAGGGCGGCCCGGAAAGCATCGGCCCGCCGCGTCGCCTCCTCCAGCTTGGCCCTCAAGGCGGTAGTCCTGCCTTCAGCCTCGTCCTGAATCAACCCCAGCTTCTCCTCGAACTCGTGCTCGAGGTTCAAACGCGCCATCGCCACCCGACGTCCGGCCTCCTCCAGGACACGGGCTTCCTGTGCAGCGACATCATCCTCCGCCTGCATCACCAAGCGCTCCCTCGTCTCCAGACGCTCGTACTCGCGGGTACTTTCGGCGGCTTCCAGCGTCAGCGCCTCCTCGCGCTTCTGGAGCTCTGCCGGGTCGCCAGAGGCCACCTTCATCGACGCAAGGGCTGCCTCGCGCAGCTAGACTTGCTCCTCCAGTGAGTGGCACCAGGCCAGGAGCTCCCGAGCCTGCTCCTCTGCCGCCTCTCGCCACCGGTCGGCTTCCCGGGCCTCCTCAGCGGCCCGAGATCGGGCCTCCCGAGAGGCCACTAGCGACGCCTTGGCCTCTGCATCGTCAAGATTGCGCTGACGGTGCGCAAGGGCGACGGTGCCCTCCAGCTCGCGCCTCTCTGCAGCCAGGTGCAGGCCCTCGACCTCAAGGCGCGCGTCTTCATCAGCAAGCTCCTCACCAAGCAGGCTCACCGCGTCAGCCGCCCTTCGAAGGAATCCTTGGCGAAGAGCGCAATGCTCCCGGGCGCGCTCGAGCATGTCTTCCACACCATCATCTACCCCGAGCAAGCGCCGGGGGCCACGAAGCAGCACTCCCCCTCCGGGCAGGGGGCTGGGGGTTGGCACCCTCGTGACGGCTGGGCACGTCATGCCAGAAGCCCGGCCTGGAGCCAGCCCGTCCCCAGATGAAGAGCGCAGGGAGTGCCTCAGCCAATCGCAGTCCACGACCAGGCGAGAAGCCCACGGCAGGCTGGCTATGCCATGAGAAGGCCCGCGAAGGAGGATCGCGAGGTGCGCAGGGCCACGATGCGCCTCGGGATGGTTCGCCTCTCCGATTGCCCTCACCACAAGGGCTCTACTGCTCGGAGCGCTTGAGGACGGTGGAGGGGGCGAAGCCAAGGGGGACGGCACCTCAGCCGTCTCCGCGAGCTCGGCTGGAAGGGGCCTGCGGAGCAAGGATCAGTAAAAGCAACAGAAGGATCGGGAGCCGAGAAAGGAGAAGGCTTACTCATCAGTGGCAAAGTACTTCCTACGCTTCAGCAGGCGACAAGGGTAATCGTCGCCCAGGGCCTCCCTTCTCTTCCGGAGGGCCTCAAAGTCCACGCGGAAGCAGCCCAAGAGTTGAGCGCAGGGATCAACCTGCGACGAAGACAGAGCGTCAAGGCGATCTGCGTCAGGGGCGCCTGCCTGATGCGCGCTGCCAATCGCTTCGCCAGGAGAAGCAGCTGGAGCCTCAGGGGCCTCAGTCGCAGGCGCTGAGGGCAGCTGCTTGTCACCCTCAGCCTCAGCGGCATGGGCCCCAAGAGCTTCTCCCTCATGAGCATCGCTCGGCGCTGTCACCCCACCGGGAGCCCCCTCGGCCTCTGGCGCCTCATGCCTCCCTGCTTCGCCATTTAAGGAAGAGTCACCTTGGCCGACTGGAAGGGCAGTCACCATCATTGGGTTATCGCGAGGCCCCTGGAGGCCGGCGGGGCGCGGCCCCCACTCATCAAAGATAGGCATCTGATTCACAAAATCGCCCCTGCCCTGGCAGAGGTACAGCAAGGCCCCTCCCTGCTGGATGCTGCCAGGGTTGGGGTCCCCAGTCAGGGTCAAGAGCGCTGTCCTCAGCACTTCAGGCGTCAGGTCCTCTTCCTGGAGCCTCATACAATCATCGCGCCCGCAGAAGGCCCACATCTGGCGGGAGTGGCGTTGGAGAGGAGCAACGCGGCGTAGCAGGAACTCCTTCACCACCTTGGACGCTGTCACGCCAAGCGACCTCAAGAACGCGAAGCGGTGCCAGATGAAGACGAGCCGGGGGCTCTCAAGCGTCTCCTGGCCCCAGCCCCAATTGGGACAGCAGGCGAAGTTGGCTCCGATAGCAGAGGGCTGGGCACCCCTGCATCCACATACAGCCACCACTCGCGGAACTCAGCCGCGGGAAGAGGGAGCTTGAAGTCAATCCCAGAGGCCGCTATCTCAGACGCGGCAACGAAGCTCACACATGCCTAGCATTGGCTAGGGTCGACAAGGCGCAGCGAGAAGAAGTGGTGCAGCAAGGCAACCGAAGGAAGGATGCCTATCATAGCCTCGCAAACAAAGGCGAAGACCGAAAGGAGGGTGATGGATTCAGGACCCAGATGCATCATGTGGATCTGATAGTGGGAAAACACTGCATTGAAGAAATCAGAAAAGGGAGCAACCAGACCCGCCCACAGGGCGTCGGAAAAATACGGGACCTCGGTGACTATCCTGTCGATGGAGAAGTGGGACGCGGGCCAGGCCGTCGTCCTCCCGCATTCGTTGAAGATAGTGGCCAGAGCCAAGCTGACCTTGCCCAAGCCCTCGGCGGGGGCCGCCAACGGCGGCGGGCAAGGCGGAGGCACATGATTCTTCCCTCTTCCCTTCTTCGTCGGAGCCATGGCGATGGGAAGGAGGGAAGGTTCGAGATTGGGTTGAAAACAGAAGCTGGAGTTCGGGCGGAGAAAGGGCAGAGGGCGTTCGAGCAACAGAAAGGGGAGCGGCTATGTACGACTGCGAGTCCGCCTAGCATGGAGCAAAATAAGGGGGGCATGGGGGAACAGTGCCGCCCACGTCCAATCGACCGCCACGCGGCGCCCAAGGCCGCAGGCTATTAGGGCCCGTGGCGCTTCGCTCTTGCCCTTCCGCCTACCTGCACGGCCAAGTCCGGGCGCGCCTTGGGCCCGGGGGCTACTATCGGTGTTCTGGGAACGGGGGTCCCCAGACTTTCCTGCCTGCGGCGTGGCTCAAAGGGGGGCCCAACACGGCCCATCTTCATCAACACGGACCCAAGACCCTCGCGAGGGGCCAAGCCTCGCGGGGTGGATGACACGGAGCTCCCTTAGGCACGGCCTCACCAGGCTGGCTCACGAGGAGGCAGAGAGATCAAGGCGGGGTACCTCACAAGGTGCCCATGACGCAAGCCATGACGACCAAGGGCGCCAGGCGGGCGCCAGCCTGCGCAGTGTCCTCCTTTCCCCTTTGGTGCAAAGGGGGCAAGCGCAGCCGCGGAGTACCGAGGCATCAGGCAAAGGTTGCCGTTTCGGTGCAACAAGACCAAGACCAGGAGGACCGCAAGACGGAGGTCATCATGGAGCCCAAGACGGCGTCACCACCAGAGCTTTGTGCAGGCGAGGACCAACTTTAGTCAGGATAAGTGTACTAGATGTTCCCCTTCGAAATGGCCAATTGTTGGCGCCCTTCCCGCTCAATATTTGGGAAGAGGCCCAGGGCCATTGCCTATAAATAGGACCAGCCACCCACAAGGATGAGGGTTCGGGTTCGAGGTAAAAGGAAGGTTAGAGACAGAGATCGAGGATCAAGGATCGGATCGAAATCAGAGAGAGAGAGAAGGGTGACTGAACTCCTCCTAGCAGTTCGTCCCCCCAGCAAAGAATAGACCCTCGCGAGGCTGTTCTTCCTTGTATTGTTCATCATCATCAGCCCAAGAGGCAATCCACCACACCACACACCGGAGTAGGGTATTACACCACAATGGTGGCCCGAACCAGTATAAACCCTGCGTCTCTTGTGTCGTTCTTTCCATAGCTTAGATCTTAGCGAGGCGAAGGGGTGAAGGTAGGTAGGAGGCGAAATATCCGCGTGCACCCCAGTGTTCGAACCTCAAGGGTTTGCCGGAACCCGAAATCCGACAGCCGTGTTAATATAAATGCTCTGCCTCTGAAAGTTGCAGTTTCTTATTTGAAACTGAACTTGCAGTTTCTTATCTGAAACTGAAACTTGCAATTTCTTCTCTGAGAATCACATTGTC
Source organism: Triticum aestivum (assembly GCF_018294505.1). Classification (NCBI taxonomy): domain Eukaryota; kingdom Viridiplantae; phylum Streptophyta; class Magnoliopsida; order Poales; family Poaceae; genus Triticum; species Triticum aestivum. The sequence goes on from NC_057800.1 coordinate 116,797,404, forward strand.
TGCACTTTTATACTCCTATGAAACTACATTTTTTAAGTGCTAAAAATATATCTCCAGAATTCATAAAATACTTCATATGCTCAATACTGCAAATCTGAAATTCAAAAGACATTGATATCTGAAAGTACTCTCAAAATACACAACACAAAACATAATTCACAACCTGCAAATACTGACAACCCTAAGCTCCTCCTGACAATTCACAACCTGCCCGACTATTGGGCTGGGGGGCAGCCCCCTCCTATTCCTCGGCGTCAGACAGCCGCCCCATGAGACGATGTGAACGGTGAGGGAGACGATGGCGGGGAAGCGTTGTCAGGCCAACTGCTTTTCTCCTCTTGCAGTTGGGTTCGGTCGACGAAGACTCCACCAGCTCGCTCTGGTAGGACACCCTCACAAAAGGCACCTTGTAGATGCTCGATCCTTCAATCTCTGGTGGATGCTCCATCTGGGATCGATACTCCCACCACCGCTCCCTCACGATCGGATTCGGTGAATCTGTTTGCTCCATGGCCCAGAGGAGTAGCTCTATGTACTCCGGCGCGGCTCCCTCTGGGAGTATCGCCACCTTTTCGCTCTGTTGCAGATATTTGGTCATGGATGTCGTCGTTGCCGCTAGTTGGTCCTTGTTGTCAAACCAAAACTGTATCTCCAACATCCTAGCTAGCTTCACAGGGTCGCCGTCTGCGATCCTCACGTATCGGTTGTACTCCTCCATCGATCTACTTCTCCACAGCACCTTCACTCGCCGGCGGTGGTTTTTGAATGGAAGAGGAGAGGAGCAGTGCTGGTTTTGGATTAGAACGGGAGAGGAGTGACGCTGGTTTTGGACTGGAACAGGAGAGGAGGGGCGATGGTTTTGAAATGGAAGAGGAGAGGAGCGACGCTGCATTTAGATTGGAACAGGAGAGGAGCGGCGGTGGTTTAAGAGGAGAAGAGCCGAAGAGCGGCGCTGGTCTTGGAAGTATTTTTTTTGTTGTTTTGCATATTTTGGGTCAAAGTTTGACCACGTACTGTATTTGAAAAGCAAAGTGTGAATGCATGTCACCAAAAATTGTATCGTTTGGTTCGTATTTGAATGTACTTTCAAATTATATTATTTTTGCAATGTATAACATATATTTTATGTGTGAAAATCATGGTCAATTATGACCCAGAATAAAAGGGAGACTAGTTAATGTGGGGTTGCTTTCTTAACTGAAGGGTAAATTGATTTTGATTTTGATCCAGTCACAGCGCGCCAGCCCTCTCGTCCAATCCTAAATCGCTGCCGCACGCTCCTCTCCCTCTTCTCCATTGCAAACCCACCTCCTATCCTCTCCATCATCTCCATTCCAAAACCACCGTCTTGCCTCTCCCTCTTCTGATCTTCTCCATTGCAAAACCACCTCCTCTCCTCTCCATCATCTCCATTCCAAAACCACCGTCTCGCCTCTCCCTCTTCTCTATTGCAAGACCACCATCTCTCCTCCGTTTTCTAGATGCTTTGCTCCATGGCACGGGCGCAATCCATGGATACAAAATTAGTATACTTTATACTCCCTCCTTTTCGGTTTATAAGGCTTAGCTCAACTTTTGTGTTTTTCCAATTTAGAGGGCTTATCTCCATCTCATTTTTAGTTTCCAATGTGCATTAAATCTTTGCATGTAAGAATTAAAGAGGAACACACCAATGCATGTAATGTTCCTACTCATCTAGTGGCCAAGCATGCATGCACTGCAATTAATTCAAATTAATGCATGAGTTTAATTGGGGTAGTTTTGTAAAGTACGAGATATATTCCCCCACTCACAAAATGCCTTGGTTAATGAGATTTGAGATTTGAGCCTTATAAACCGGAAATGAGGGTGTACTATTTAAAAGTCGAGAGCGGGGCTTTTCCTGCGCGGTAGGCGGCGGGGCAGTTCCGCCTAGTCGGTTCGACAGAGATGCGAGAAGACGAGGGAGTAGGCTGCTGCAAGCGTAGGGCTGTGTGATTTGATAGAGAGTTACTGCTGGACAGGTGGGGCCCCGTGATTTGACTTGCCATTATCATTTTAACTGCGGCGCTATGATCGGCGTGAGTCTCCCGATTCCTGACCACCTCCATACAGGTGCCTCTCCCAATGCTCCACCATGTAGTAGAGGCTAGCTCTTGCATGAGAGCCCACTTCTCCACTTCTTCCTTGCCTCTCTTTCCTCCACATATGCAAAAATGCCATGTAAAGCACACTATTGTACTTACTTTTACTTGCTCCTACAGGTGCTTAAGCTTGCCACATAGGCATAAAGTCTGATGTGGCAAGTTAATCAAGAAGAGAGAGACTAGTTTGGTGACCCAAGGAAGAAACGGTGCTAAGCATGTGTACCTAGGTGAAAAGACAATTTTGAGTCTATAGCTAATTAAATGAAGCAAACTTAACAACACCATTTCATTGGAAGAGGTCACTCCTTGGAAAATGCAATAAATACCAGTAAAAAAATACACTTATAGCCAACCTTATAGCCAACCTTGTTGTAGTATCAGTGACTAAGTGATGACTATGTATGACATGCCAACATCAGATAGCCTAACGCACCGTGTTAAATCTCCAAGGGCGCGACCGTGCAAGCGACGCGACGGTCGTGGTAGGCGCGACCATGATACGGGCTGCTGGCAGCCCTTGGATCTGAGATCAAACGGTCGCATGCTAAGTTGCTGAAAATTTGCAGAATAACCCTCCAGGATAGGATATTCACCCATAGGTCTAGAATCACGCCATGCAACCATTCGACCTCAGATCCAAGGGCTCTTGGAAGCCCGTATCATGGGAGAATGGAAAGCCACTACCCTGCCATTCGCACGCTGGCAGTTCGCTCCTACTCATCCCTGCACGTCCTTTAATACTACGGCGGTTCGCTCCTAGTCGTCCCGTCCATTCACATTACGGCAGTTCCACTAATCCTAACCCTCCTCCAAAATCCATGGTGTCCCAAATCTCCATGATCGGCGGTGAGTATAAGGTTAGAACCATCACCGGCGGTGAGTTCGACGTCATCTACACCCGTTCTTCCACGATGGTGAAAGGATGCCTTTCTCGCTTCAGACGCATGTTCGAAGACTCAGATGATGAGTGGGTCGCTGGGCTAGATGTTGAGTACACCACAGTCCTGGGACGAGAGAAGGATCTAAAGGATGAAGAGAGGAAGAAGCCCGCTGTGATCCAGGTTTGCGTGCATGAATTATGCTTGGTCTACCACATATGCCATGCCGACGTTGAGTGCCAGGATTTTAAGGACTTCCTCGAGAGCAACCTAGTCAAATTCGTTACTGTAGACTTTGGTAATGACAAAGAAGTCCTGCGTCGAATAGGCCTCATTGTAGGCAACACCTTCGACCTCCAGAAGAATCGGCTGGTGTCCTCTCGTCAGCCTTCAATGCTGACCCTGGCAGGAGCCATGGTTCATCCTTCGTACGGTAAACTGGAGAAACGTCATTACACATTTCATCGTCATGCATGGCAGCGGAATGTACTAGATATAGACCACATCCACTGCGCTGCAATGGATGGCTACCTTTGCTTCAATATCTACAAGGGTTGGATGAAGAGCAACAACCAAGTGTGCGGTTCAAGCAAAGAAGTATCGGCAAAGAGGAAGAGGGACAAGGACGAAGTCGAGGACGTGGACGAGGACTCCGAGTAAGGTGGCAGTGTCGTTGCTCATGGTGGTTCTAATGCAGTGTCTACCGGAATAGTTGCAAAGTTTAATTTCAGGTGTGCTTAATTTAATTTGAGGGGTGTGTTGTGCTGAGCCCCCAGCAAAACTATGTTATGTTTCTTCTCGTTACTTTAACTCTTCAGTACGTACATACTAGTATTTCTTACATTTCATCTTTTAGTTGGTATAGTACTACCACTCGTTTCTTCACATTATATACGTACAATATATATGGCCAACATCATATAGCCAGCAGTTTAGTTGCCAAAGAATTTCAGGGTGCTTAGTTTTGTCAAAGAATTCCAGGATGCTTAGAGGGTGCTTGGATCCAAGGGACTTATTTTAGTCTGACTAAAAATAGTCTGTTTAAGAGGCTAAAGTTCCAAGCACCCCTGACTAAAGAGGGGCTAAAACTAGTCTTGAGACTAATTTTTTTAGTCAGGGGTACCCCTACTAAAATGTGGATTAGTCCTCTCTCTACTCATTTAACTCCTCTCCTTTAACACATGCGAGTTCTGATTGGAGGGTTTGGAGGATAATATATGCTCATTAACTTGATTTTAGCCTTTTTAGTATTTGGATCCAAGCATAGGTGAGGCTAGCATGTTTTAGTCCCACTACTTTTAGTCATGGGACTAAAACGTATCCAAGCACCCTCTTAGTTTTATTTGAGGGGTGGGTTGTGCTAGACACCATTATTGTGACTAGCCTTTTTAATAGTACTATATGCATAATTTGACGACGAGCGCTCTCTATATGTACCACCTTTTTTAATTTCAAGTTTTGCTCCATGGCGCAATCCATCGATACTACTGATGTACAAAAGTATACATTTTTTAAAAGGCTAGAGGGCGGGGCAGTCTAGCTTAGTCGGTTTCACGAGAGGCGAGGGCCTTTGTGATTTGACGGATCATTACCGCTGGAAGGCGGGGCCTTGTGATTTGACTGTTCCTATAAATGCGTCTACGACCTGATCGAGGAGGAGCAAAGAACCGTGCGGTATACTCAAGTTTTCCACTAGAGTAGTACTGCGATGAAGGATCACGAAATATGGCAGCCCAGTGCCATATGGCGATAAAAAATGATCTAATTTGCTAGTCATCTCATTGTTAGCATTGTTCTATTCATTCCCTAAAAAAACCATTGTTCTATTCATGCCTCGCAGAGAACGTGACACGTGCGGCGAAACACCCGAAGCAAAAGAAGAAACACAGGAGCAAAAGAAGAAGGAAGATTATCACCAAAAATGATCTAATTCGCCGCGGAGTCGTGACTGCTTCTTCATCTCCTCCACGACCTCCATCTCCTTGCGCGTCTCCTCCGCCATCTTCTTCATTTTGTCCATGACGCGGGATTTCTCAACGCGAGCCTTCATCATCTATTCCACGGCCGGATTACATACCTTGACAGCAGCCGGGTGCTCGATGCGGAGCTTCGCCAACTCCTCCTTCTGTTTCATGACGAGGGCTTGCAGCATCTTCATCGAGGAACTACTATTCTCATGCAGCTTCTTCTAGCCGGCGTTCTTCTCCTTCAATAGGTCGATCTTGTGGCAGAGCTTTGCCTTGTCCTCCTGAAGTCGTAGGATTTCGCCGGTCGCCTTCTTCTCCGAGGCAATGCTCTTCTTTAGCAGCATCACCAAGCCGGCGGTCAACTCCCCCTGCTGATTGAGCTCAGCGGGCATGTCGTCGAGGCTCTCCTTCAGCAACTCCATCAAGCCTTGGATGAACTCCTTCTGCTTATTGAGGTGCTTATTGAGCTGATCGGGCATGCCATCGAGGGATAATGACTCCAGCTCCGCCGGCTCGGCATGTTCGCCTCCGCGGCTAGGGCGCTCCTGGGAGCCATCGCCTGCCCGTGAGAGATCTTTCGAGGTCTCTGCGTGGTGGCGAGCCCTCTCTTTTTTTCCGCAGCCTTGGTTGCCGCTCCCTTGTTACGAGTAGTTCTCGACCTAGAGCTCTGCTCACCGGCCATGGCAACGACGGACGAAGAAGAAGCACTTATGAGGAGGAAAGGTAGAGTAATTTTCGGTTAGGTAGTTCCCCTTTTTATAACCTAAGTACTAGCACTAGTACTAATACCTGCATAGTGGGAACACGTTCAGGTTTGGTACGTACTAGTAGGTGTGAGCAGGCTTTCGAATGTGATGGGAACAAGGTAAAGATTAATTGATGGTTTTGGTTTCGAGGCTCGAAACGGCTCCTGATGAGTTTAGCGGAACATAAATTTCAAGTACTACACTGCTCAAATGCGTAAATATCATGTTATTGTCAAAAATTGGCACAAAATACGAAGGAGACCAATGGAAGTACTACTAGCAACCCACGATTTAACTACTCGCATGCACGCAGTGGAGTAATAATGTCTTTCTTCCGCCCTCACGTCCACTCAATTTGCATGCGCTGTATTAATTGACCATCAATGAAGTGAACGACTTTACACGCGTCAAATTATCACATGGGGTGGATCTTGGTACAAAATTGCGTCCGCCCGTGTACCCGCGTGTGCGTGCGAGGGAATGAGTGCGTGTGTGGCGTGCGTGCACATCTTCTCTTCGTGCATGTACCGCCAGTATGGCTCAGGGAGGACGAGTACATTCTTATGGAACCAGCAGCATGTCACTGTGATCAATCCACGCAAGGAGGTCGCGACAACGCCTCCACATGTGCCACGTGGCTTCATGAACTGTAAGAAAGACACTGTGTAGCGTGCCATTGGTATTCTAGTTTACGTGTTTTGCACATACTCGAAGTACTAGTAAGGTACACGTGCATTGCACGCATCAGATTTTGCAACCAAATTATGAATAAATACCACAATATAGCATGTAAGCTCTGAGTCATATATGCCTGATGTAGCCCTTCATTTAATTCTTATAGTTCATCTCATTCAAAATCAATTAGTTTTTATAAAAAAGCTACGAACGCGGGAATAGGAAAAACATGGGATTATAGTGGAATGTCGTCTTGAATCTTACAGGATTGTATGAGTGTTTGATTGTGCATAGAAAAAACGCAGAATTCTTTCAAAGAGGTTTGAGTGGATGGGATGTTTCCTATGAAATCTAGTGCAAATGAATCATATGGAAAAATTCCTATGGTTTACAATCCTACGAATCAAACAACCAAGATAGGAAAATTCCTAATGATTAGAATCCTCCAAAATTCCTTTGAGAATCCTTTGAATCAAAGAAGCCCTTAATCTATTTTATGATTCATGGAATTGTGCGTTGTAAAGCATAAAGTAAAAACAAATAATGGCAATTCAACTAGAAAAAAGTTTGGGCAGTTATAATACGGAAGATTCTAGAACAAAAGAGAACCACTGTTGTTTTGAGGTTTGTGCATTATGCTTAAGTTCAACCATGGAGTCTGCTAGATTGTACATGTGGCAAAATCCGGTCGGGGGCTAGAAGATGGTGCGAGGGGCCGAGTGAAGGGAGACTATGAAGGAATGCACAAGTGCGAGATCGATATTTAGAGAGAGGGGGCGAACACGTGCGCTGTTGCGCGCAGTGGCGGAGCCATGAAAAATAAATGAGCTAGGGGGCCAAGCATTGCTAATCCTTTACGAGGAGGGTCAATTCATGAACTTAAACCATTTTTAGCAGCAATTGTCTAATGATCACATTCATATTAGCCTCAATATATAGTGATGTTAGGGGGGAGGGGGCAGGGCCCTTACTGCCCCCTGTCTTCGCCATTGTGCACACGTTTGAGAGATGAAGCGGAAGGCATGGATGATGAGAGGGGGACGTTGGATATATAATTAATATGGGTGTATTAGCTATATATATATATGTTAATCCTATATAGAGAGGTATAGATTGATCGATGTGGACATGGGAAAGAGGGTGAGACCTCACTGGATATATCGATTGATCGGTTTGTGTGGAAAACTATGAAATACCTAGCTATATAAACACATACATAGAGGAACATCGATCATTGCGCATGCACGCGTGAGAGATAAAGAATGCCCGATATGATGGAGAGGGGGATGTGTGTGGGTGTGTGCCTTCATGGGAGACCGACCTGAAGAAAAAGATTGCATGCGTGCGATGGATAATGCCGACTGGTAGTGTGTGTGCATGCATGCACGAGAGAAAGTTAGTGGTACAATTATAAAGAGAAGACTACTGTGTGGGTGTAAAAGAATAGGTGAAGTCATAATCAATGTAAAGTTGAATTCAAATATTTGAATAAGAGATCCTGATGTTTGAAACCCATGCATGCATGAATATAACGGAGATCTGCGTGGTGTGGTTTGCAAACGAGCATGTTGTAATGTATACACATAGAACAAGGTCAGACTGATTTGAATTTGAGATACCGATGGCAGACATCATTTGGCCACATCGCATCCGTGCATAGACACACTATTTTAATTGGAGATGATGGGCGGCTTTCACATCACATATCTATATCTATACCCATATATATATATATATATATATATATATATATACACACACACACACACATAAACACTATTCTGATCACGGGATCAGAATAATATTCTGATCACAACATGAACTTCCCGAGTAACGCGCCTGACCTTCCCTGAGTACTAGGTTGAACTTCAGCTAAAAGGTGTCCAAATGGGGATTGCGATATACCGTTGGATAGCTATGGACATCAGTATCATGACCCAAGTTAAATTTTTGGCAAAATGTAAGCGGTTTAAGAGCAGTTTTGAAAACCGTTTTTTCTTCATACAAAAAACGTGAATTGTATTTTCGATCGCATTTTTAAACCGTTTATCGGAATGAGGCAAATAATATGGCATTGGAAAGCTGCTGCAAAACCGCTCCTTCCACATGTCAAAAGTTTTCTCTAATTCCCCACGGTTAAAGAGTAAATCAGAAAATCATAAAATTTCGTAAACCGAACACCCGAGTTCGTATTTTTGATGCCATTTCTAAACGGCTAATCCAATTGAGGCAAATAATATGGCGTTGGAAAGCTTATGAAAATGTGCTACTTTTTTATGTTAAAAGTTTTTTCTAATTTTGAATGGTTTAAAAGTAATTTAGAAAATGGTACAAATTCCACCAAGTTCGTATTTTTGAGCTATTTTTTTAACCGTACGTCCAAATGCAGCAAATGATATGGTTTTGGAAAGCTTGAAGAAATGCAAAACTTTTTTGTATATATTGTTTCTCCTAATTCATTACGGTTTTATGTCAGTTTTGAAAAGGGTTAAAAACGTATTTTTGCCGTAATTTCTACAAACTTTATCGGAATGGGGCAAATAATATACCGCTGAAAAGCTACGGAAAATGCGAAACTTTTTCATGTTGATGGTTTTCTCTGAATCCAGGCCGTTTTCAAGTAATTTCAAAAATGGCGAGATCATTCGTTCTACCTTTATCGCGAAACAGATTCTTTGAAAATGCACCGCGTGAAGAACCTGAACTTCTCAGCATGTCTACTTGAACTTCACTATATTTTTCACGTGTTTTTTGCTTGTAGCTCTCCATCCACCGCTCATAGCTCTCCATCCACTCACCGGAATTGAGCAAGTGATATACCAGTGGAAAGCTGCTGTAAACACGCAACTTTCCCGTGTTGATCATTTTTTCATACTCGCGATGATTTTAGAAGTTTTTCATCTGATATTCATTCAGTGTAGTAGGTGAACTTCCTGCTATTTTTACGTTGAACTTCTGTGATGTATTTTTCATTTGTAATTTTCTCATCCATTTGTCAAGTGTTACACAAATGGTATTTCTTTTGTATAAACCTCTCTCACAATAATTTTTTAAAATTTCTCCGACGGAGGACTTGAACTTATATCAACAAAATTTTAGTCTTTGCTTTTTTATTCTTTTTAATACAAAATGCACATAGTGTAGTACGTGAACTTCTGGCAGTTATCAATCTGAACTTCTCTCGGTTACATGAAAATATATGAGTTTTTTTATGAATTTTTAATATGATTTTTTTAATCCTTTTTCATGAAATTTTGAAGCGCTCTATTTTTAATAGTTGAACTTCTTGTTATTTTATTTTTGAACTTCTTGTTTTCATTCTTTAATAATGAGGAAAATCAGAGTTTTCTATAATCATCGAACTTCTCCGTCTTTTTAATATGGACTTCTTGGTTTTTTCTTAATCTTTTTATGAAATTTTGAAGCGCTCTATTTTTAAAAGTTGAACTTCTTGTTTTTATTTTTTGAACTTCTTGTTTCCATTCTTTAATAATGAAGAAAATCTGAGTTTTCTATAATCATCGAACTTCTCCATCTTTTTAATATGGACTTCTAGCTTTTTTCTTAATCTCTTTTATGAAACTTTGAAGCACTGATTTTTTTTAAAAGTTGACTTCTTGTTATTTAATTTTTGAACTTCTTATTTTCCATTCTTTAAGAACAAGGGAAATCTGAGTTTTATATAATCATCGTACTTCTCCATCTTTCTAATTTGGACTTCTTGGTTTATTTCTTTTAGTAACGGAAAAAACCTACTTTTTGATAAACATCGAGCTTCTTCATTAAATTTGAACTTCTAGGTTTATTTTAATAGAACTTCTTCATTATTTCGAATAGAACTTGTTGGTCTTATTCTTAAGTAATCGAAAAATCGAGTTTTCAAATAAAGATAAAACTGCTCCGCTTTTTAAAAATTGAACTTCTTGGTTTTATTATTTAGTTACAAGAAAAAACTGAGTTTTTAATATGCATTAAACTATTTCATTTTTTAAAATTGAACTTCTTGGTTTTTATCTTTAGTATTGGGGAAAAATGCCCAAAAATGACATTGTTTTTTGAACTTCTAAATCCTAGGTTTTAATATACTTTGAACTTCTGTGTTATTTTAATTTGAACTTCATATTTTATTTTTTATTTTTACATAAACATGATTTTAACTATTGTTTTAGTTTTGATCTTCATGGTTGTTTTTTTAATAACAGCAGATATCTAAGTTTTTTAAGAAGGTAAAATCCTAGACTTTTTTAATAAACATCAAACCACTTTGTTATTTTTTTGTATCTAGTTTTAAAAAAGTGAGAACATTTTTTTTATTTTTTAGCTTTTCCTTTTTATTTTAATTTGAACTTTATTTTATTCTTTAGTAATGAGGAATCATATGAGTTTTTTTAACCTTCGTACTTCTCTCTTATTTTACTTTGAACTTAGAAAAAAATATTTGAACTTTTTCATTTTTTGATATTTTATTTTCTGCACATAAATTTTATACACGAACATTTTATCGTATTACATATTTGACCTTTTTCATTTCTTATATTTGAACTTCTTTCTCTTTCTTTTATATATACAAAAAGAAAATAAAATCACATATTCTTTGCACGACACAAACGAGCACAAACGGGAGTATACATGAGAGCACACACAAGACACACACACACACACAAACACATGGAAGCTCACAACAGATACGCGAACACATGAGCATCTACACTGGGCATGCACACGCATCAGACAACACACTCAGCACCCACGCATCAACATACCTATCTTTTTAATAATATTTTTAGTACTTCGTAATGCTCTTTCTTCGATTTTTGAACTTCTGTGGAAATTTTCTTTGAACTTCTGAATGTCTTCATACAACCTCAAGACCAATAGGGTCCAATGTATGAATTTTCAGTTATCTGAACTCTAAAGTATACTACCCTTAATTTATTCATTTTGTAACAGAAAATAATGATTTTTAATTGATTTTCAACTACTCTATTTTTAAAATTTCAACTTCTTATTTTTAATAATTAGGACAATCTTAAGTTTGTATAAACATCTATTTTTTTGCATGGAGTAAACCATGATGACGATGAGATGGTCGGCAAAGAAAGGCATTCCTTTTTCCATCGATGATCATTTTACAAAGAGAAAGGGGGTATTTTCTTCAGCTTTTTACACTTTTGCATCATATTTCCCAGACCTCATTTCTTTAAATAGAACTGCTCATATTTTTCAATTAGAACTTCTATAAAAGTTCAATTCCTTTTGGACATATGAACACACAGTATCAATCACACAACTACAACAGTTTTGGAGGGAGCATGCGAGCACATACACACATACAAACACACATGAGCACGCACACATCGAATTGAAGCTGTTCTCAAAAAGCAAGAGATGTCGAACTGAAGCGGTGGTCAGGTCGAACTTCTCTCACTCAGCTTTGGCCAGGATGGCAGCAGCCGTGCGCGAGGTCGGAGGAGATGAAGGTGCGACGGCATTTGGTGCAGGTGGCGTAGCTGTTGCGGACCGGCTGGAGCAAAGGAAGGAAGGGGTCCAGGGGAAGGAGGGGTCGCACGCGGCGGCGCTGGGCACCGAGTAGAGATAGGGACTGGCAGGTGGAAGAAGCGGGGCGAGCAGAGGGATGCGTCGTCGGGGCGGGTGGATCCAGGAGGGGCTCCCATGGGGGACGTCGCGCAGAGCAGTTCTCCGGCGAGTGAAGGCCGGTGAAGGATTCTCGCCGGATCCGGCGACCCCCGAGGTGTTCTAGGAGGTGGTGCGGCTATGCCTCAGCCGGATCCGTTGGGGGTGGAGGTGCGGCGCGTCACCGGTTGGGGTCGGGCCTGCGGCGTGTCGGCGGCTGGGGGCGGGGCGTCCGCGTCGGCGGCGGACAGGTGCGGGGCGGCGGCGGTGTCGCCGGGTGGTGGTGGGTGTCGTGCTCGGATAGGGGAGGGCAGCAGCGGGGTGGAGGGAGGGAGGACGGCGGCAGGGTGGAGGGGAGGCGGGCCGCGTGGTGGAGTGGAGGGAGTCGGGGTGGAAGGGGATGGAACAGATCAGGGGGAGTTTCCTTTTTTTATCGCCGCGATTTCGCGAGTTCGGGAAGGTCTTCGCCGCTCCTTATAGGAGCGCTGTGATCCAAATAACTATTCTGATCCCAGAATCAGAATAATGTTACCCTATATATATATATATTATTTTTTATATTGTGTGCGGGTAACTTTAAGTTTGAAAGATGATCGTTGGATGAGGCGAATCCGATGGTACAAAGATGGCAAATTTGAGCACTACTGGCCTTTGGATATCATCTAGATTCCACCAGATTTCGCCACATGTATAATCTAGAAGACTCCATGGTTGAACTTAAGCATACTGCACAAACATAAAAACACAAGCACTTCTTATTTGTTCTAGAATCTTCTGTATCAGAATTGCCGAAATGTTTTTCTACATTATTTGCCATTATTTGTTTTTACTTTATGTCTTACGACGCACAATTCCATGAATCTTAAAATAGATTAGATTTCTTATAAAAACTAGATGATTTCGAATAAAATGAACTATAAGAATTAAACGAACATCTACATCATGCATATATGACTCAAAGCTTGCATGCTATAATGTAGTATTTATTCATAATTTGGTTGCCAAATCTCATGTGTGCAATGCACGTGTACCTTACTCTAGTCTAAATGGTATTTGTGTGTGTGTTATGCGTGATGATGTGCAAATTGTCTTTTTTTGGATACACGTTAAGCTTGTTCTTCCGAAATTTCAAGCCGTGCCTTGTTATGCCGAAAATTCAAGCTAGCGTCTCTGTCTATCGTGCTGCGAAACTCCCGCCTCTTTAACCCGCGCCTTGTTAGCCAGAAATATTTAAGATATATCTTTGTCTCGTTGTGCTCCGACAACTCCCTCCATCTCAACCCGCGCCTTGCTATTCCGAAATTACAACGCGCGCGAAAACTCCCACCTCCTGTGAAATCCCGACACGTGAAATGCCCGTGGTACCCCTGAACCAAAAGAACCACCTCAAATCGGTGGGGGTACTTTCGTAACTTACCCCACATTTCGGACAAGCGCGTCTCTAAGCCATGGTTCCCCACTGCCATCCCATCCGCCCACCCATTCGTACACCGAGTCTGCGAAAACCCGCGACGAAACCCCACACCCTGCTCTGTCCGCCACCCAGCCGGAGCCTCTTCCCCAACGACGTCGTCCACAACAACACCTCGACGTCCTTCATCCACCGTACCGGATGAGGATCCGTTGTCGATCTCATCGTCTCGCCGGTTTAGCCACCCCGTCCTCCAACTCCAAGGAGCTACCCCGATGTTCCCCTCGTCTTTCGTGCCACCTCCATTCCCACACCGCCATCTTCACCCGCACCACCGGAAGAGCATCATCATCACCATTTCCTCGGATGAAGCTACGGCCTAATCGGTGCCACCAAAGAGGTTGTACACTAATCGCCGCATTTTCTTCTTGATTCGATCTCACGGTGCTGCCGGCGCTCGGTCCCGAGCCGACACGGCGCGGCTCCATCCACGGAGGCGTCGCCGGCCACTTCCTCCATGGTGTCGCTCCCTCGGCGGCGACGTCCACATCAGTAGGAGCTGCTGCATTATCTCTCGCTCGCCCTGCTGCTCTGCTCTTGCTCTCGGTCCCCTGCCTGGTTTGCTCTTGCTCGCGCTGCTGCTCTCGCTCTTGCTCTTTCTTGCGATGCTGCTCCGATTTAGCTACACTTCACTCAACTGAATCGACTTTTGGGTCAGTCGATTTTCAGGGGG